>NC_068329.1:10980952-11282857 GCF_000147395.1 Oryza glaberrima
ATTTTGTGACTTATCTAGTGGATGAATTTGTTGCTAGTTGATGTATTGAGTGGCTGTATGGATTGAAGTATCAGTCATGTTTTGCTTAGAAGGAGGGGTGATGTGGTTTGTAGTAGTAGAACCTGAAACCACAGAAAATTCCATGCACATCTCTGTGTGTGTGTGCAAATCTTGCCTATCAGTTGCTCTGTAATCAAGGAAATATATATTTGAATTGGCAGATCCTATATTTCTGAACATGGGCTCTCTTCTTTCTTTTCTTTTTTTTGTGAGGGAGAAACCTGGTTTGTTGATTCTCCAGGAATTATTGTAGATGCAGTGGGAGCACACCTAAAAAATAAAAACTAGTGCACTCTGTTGTTGCTGTCTAGAATGCATCACTTTGCTTTTGGCCAAGGTCATTTGAGCTTCAGATTGAACGACCAATACTATATGCCAATTGAATGAGCAAGAAGATACAAAAATTTGAGCAAGAAGATACAAAAATTTTTAAAGTCATGCTATGAGGTGGTCAGGTGGACACTGTAGTATACATTCTAGTTTTGGTAATTTTTTCCATGGCTTTTTGTTTAGCAAAATGCCCTTGTTAAAACTTGAGAAATGTAGCTGTCCATCTTTTGTTCGAATACCTATTTTACTCTTAGCAATCAATTTAGCATATTTATCTATTCTGAACTGCTACTATGTTCACAACTAGTTTCAGGAAACTGGGTGTTCAGATATATTACTAGAGGTCATACCATACAAAGCTATATAAATTGCTATTGAATGACAAAAATATAATCTGTTGTGCTGAATTAAATTTCAGGAGAGGCACAGGCGTGTGGGGTTGGCAAAAGTAAAGCTGAAGGAGTTGATATTACTCAAGGTATTTGAGAAAAAACTAAATACAGTTGTACTTACATTTGCCTGATATGAAGCATTTAATCTTGCCCCTGCATATTTACTAGAGTAACAGAAGTAATTTGAAGTTGGAGAGAGAGAGAGATTGTAGGTACAGTGTTATGTGATCTTGCTCAGGTGGCAGATGGTCTCAGTTTTTTTTTGCTAGTGAACAGGAGGTTGTTATTTTCAAGTAAACATCCTACCCTAGAAGGATATCCTCACTTTATTAAAGTTGCTATCTCTGAGGTTTAAACAAAACTAAGTACACAAAGTACTTCTGGAACTAGTCAAAATCTGAACACATTATTGATCCCCCTCCTCCCATTTGCAGACTGTTTATTTGCTGAAAGTATTAAAAGTATTTATGCATGTAGCCACCTTGAATGCCTCTAATTTCATGTTTAATAATATTGTAATACATATGCATATTATTATGTTCTCACACATAGTTTAAAGTATAGTAATTCTATATCTCTTTTAGTGATAAAATCAGTTCGAGAATGGCGGATGAAATTAAAAGGAGGAGAGAAGAGGACGATGATATGATGCTTTTTGTTTTTCCTGCGATGTATATGCTGTGCGGTACGACAAATAGTGAGAAAATACCTAGACATATCTCAAGACTATCCGGTAAAGAGCGGCTTCAAGAAATCCTTGAACGACATGTAATGGATTGTAAAGTTGCATTCCGCATGGAGCCTCATGTTTTCAAGACAATAGCGAATTATCTTAGAGAGGAAAAGTTGTTAAAGGATAGTAGAGGCTTGAGGATTGAGGAGAAACTTGGGATATTTATGTTCATGCTCGCTCACAATGCAAGCTTTCAAGATCTACAGTATGAATTCAAGCATAGTGGGTCTACACTTCATCGGCATATTAAGTCTATTTTCAAGATAATCCCAGCTCTCACCTATAGATTTCTCAAGCTTCCTCATGCCGACCAAACGCATTGGAAGATTAGAACAAATCCTCGCTTCTTTCCTTACTTCAAGGTGAATCTGGCACTCAAACTAGAAATGAATATCTATTCCTTTTCCAATTAAATAACTCATGCATATTCTGTCCTTTTCTTCCCTTTTTGCTGCAGAATTGCATACGGGCTATTGATGGCACTCACATTCCTATAACTATAGATGGAGAGAAGGCAGCTCCTTATAGGAACAGAAAAGGGACTTTGAGCCAAAATGTGATGGTTGCTTGTGATTTCGACCTAAATTTCACTTTTATCTCATGTGGTTGGGAGGGGTCTGCAACCGATGCTAGGGTCCTTAGATCAGCAATGAATAGTGGCTTTCAAGTCCCAAATGGTAAATTTTTTCTAGTAGATGGTGGTTATGCCAACACACCACAGTTCATTACTCCTTATCGTGGTGTTCGGTACCATCTAAAGGAGTTTGGACGTGGTCATCGTCGACCTAGAGACTACAAGGAGTTATTCAATCATCGCCATGCCATTCTGAGAAACCATGTAGAGAGAGCTCTAGGGGTTCTAAAGAAGCGATTTCCCATCCTGAAAGTAGGCACTTTCCATCAGATAAAGAACCAAGTGCGGATTCCAGCAGCTGCTGCAGTGTTCCACAACATGATCCGGTTGCTTAATGGTGATGAGGGCTGGTTGGACAACCAACCTGATAATATAGAACCTACTAATTTTGTCGATCTACCAGAAGGTGACAGTGAATACCGAGATGATGTGCCATCTCTTAGCAATCAAATGATCAGTGGGAATAATATTAGAGATATGATTGCTAAGAAGATGTGGGAAGATTATGTTCGTAACTAGCAAGAATAGTATAGATAATATTTTGGTTTTGCATGATTTGTATTTATTTATGCAATCAACATTTATGATATGGACAAATTAATAGTAAGCAACGTAGTTTGTATTTTCTCATTCAATAAAATATTGCAATATAGTTATGATGTTTGGAAGACTATCTCCGAAAGCAAGCCTATTGCAGCAGCAACAAAGGCATCTACAAAAGAAGGCATCACCAAAGAGCTGTAGCATACAGAAGAAGAAGGTTTCTCCAAAAGGTAGTATCTAACTTGTTTTTTTGTGAAGTATTTTCCTTTCATATTAATGATTACAAATTTTACTTACTATAATCTAATTTTGTCTAATAGCTCAACAATCAAGAGCTTCATGGAACCCGGGACTAGAAAAGGCTTTAGTTGATTTACTTCATGAGCACAATAACCCACATTACCGGTGCCAAAATGGGTGGACAAGTGAAGCATGGAACAAGGTCGTCAAAGAATTTCGTGACAGACATCCCTATGTCACCATGAATAAGCAACAGATCCAAGATAAGGAGAAGGAGTTAAAACGAGATTATAGGTTGCTTAAGGAGGCAAGGAAACAGAGTGGAGCTTCTTGGGATAATCAACGGTGCATGATTGTTGCTGATGATGCTGTTTGGGCAAACATACTTACGGTATGATATTTTGAGCATAATTGTTTTGTCCTCATTCAAATCACTATTATTTGTATTCATGCCATAATTATCTGTTTTTGTATCTTGTGCAGTCAAATGAGAAAGGAAGGAAGTTCAGCAAAAACAAGTCCTTTCCTCTCTTTGAATCCTTGGGTGAACTTTATGATGGTAAATTTACCTGATGCCATAATTCTTTGATTCCTTGTGCTTACGTTCAGTGCAGCCAACCTTGTTATTTGTTTTCTTCTCTCGTTGTTTGGCACTGCTACCTTCTTTCTTTGGCTTCTTCACATATCCTGCACCTGTACTATGTTCCTTTTTTATGCTGTAGTCCTCTTAGGAAACAACAGTAACATAGCTGATTACTTATGCATAGTGACATTTCTCATATCCGCATATTGGAAATCAATGCCAAATTATTTGGTTGCTCATGATGTTTACTAAGATTGAGGCTTTAAATGGCTGATTCTGTTTGCTAGTGAACACATTCTTTTTTGGTGCAGTATGATCAATGTTCCATTAGTTATGCATCTCCCTTCTCGGATCTAGTATTTTCCCTAATAGGTATATACTGAAACTTTTGTATGGGTAGTGAATTGCAACCTTTTTTTTTAGGCCAAACTGCTGAGGGCAACATGAATTTCACTTCTATTGAGCCATTCCAACATGCTACTCTCACATAAGTGAATGAATATCTTGAGAGAAGTGACTCTTTTCCTGATGTAAATTGGGTTGCTGATGATGATGAGACCACTGAAGTTCAAGATGAAGATAATGCAGTGGAGCATGAAAATCAGGGAAGCCACATTACTATCACCTCAAGAGCTAATGGAGAAAAGAATGTCAAGAAGACCAAATCTACTGAGAGAGAGAGAGTAGAAAAGACACCGAAGAGGAATAAGAGGAATGATGTTGTTGATATGATGGGAAGTTACTTGGAGATGAGAAAAAGACAATCTGAGGAGGAGGAAGCAAAGAAGAGGGAGGAGGAAGCAAAGAAGAGGGAGGAGGCAAGCAAGGTAGATGATTGCTCAATAAGGAACTGCATCACTGTTGTGGAATCGATGGAGGAGCTCTCAAATGAAGAAAAGGTCAAATCTTTTGGAGTATTCAAGGACGCGCAGAATAGGGAGATCTTCATGAGTGCAGGGCCTATGACTCGTCTTATATGGTCAAGAACGATGCTGGTAAATTTGAATTACTATTGTTACTAGCATAATCTTAATTTGTGCAATTCTGAAATTCAATTCTTCTACACTTAAATAGGTGCATTTTTTTAGCCACGTTGCACTTTGTCTATGATGCGATTGTGTAACAATGCAGACCATGTAAGAATGACCTTTGGACCAAAAGGATATTGTCTTTCCAGGTACCCGTTCATACTTTTATAATTTTGACATGATTTTCATGTTATATTTATGTCAGGTTTAGGCTGAAGTTAGCATAATTTTGACATAATTCTTGTTAGTATGCCTCTGAACTTTTATAATTTTGATTCTTGTCAGCATGCCCCCTCTCTTCTGTCATGCAGCCATGCTAGTGTGTGTGCGCGCGCGCCACTACTACTAGTACATATCTACATCGATCTACATCTACCTATATCCATTCATCCACTTACATTCCTTGCCTACCACCTTACTTCTTCCTAAAATCAATCTATCTATCTATTTATCTATCGATCTATCATGCGTGCTTGCTATAACTGATTAACTGGCAGTGTGATCATCTCTCTCTACTGCTGCTACATATATGCAGTGCTATGCTGCAGGTATAATGTGCTATGTCTGCCTACCACAAATCTAAGCTAATTGTGACATGGTAATAAAGCAGGTGCTAGAGTGATTCTCTCTGTATGTGTATGTGAGTGTGTTTGATGTGTAATTGTATCATTGCTTGTGCTCAACAAAAACTTGAGTACAAGTAACCATCTTCTGCATATTTATCTGATTTGATTCAAGTTCATTTTACCTGTTGTTTAGTTTACATATTAGCAATCACCATTGTCTAGTGTCTAAGACTTGTTTCTTTTTGTTTGTGTAGTTCCATGGCCCATTTGCTAGTTGTGCCCATTGGAAGGAATCTTTTGCAAGATAGTTCATAGAGACCGCTTGAATTGTGAAATGCGATGGATGAAGGACAATTTTTCCTAACTGCTTCTTAATTCATGTAGCTGTGATGGTTGCAGGAACCATTTTTTTCTACAGGATTAACACTTGCTTGATCAGACATAGATATATTATTTAGTTTGATCGGATAGAGATATATTATTTAGTTTGATCGGATAGAGATATATTACGTTCAAAGAACCTATTTTGTAGCTTGCTTTGCACAATGGCAATTGGATGTTTACTGCTTGTAGAATTTAATCTATCCAAAATTATGATTTTTAATATTCTCGACTATTTTTAGAATCCATCTGTGGTAAATCCATGATTTTCTATCTTTACGCTTTTTAGAATTATTTTGCACGTTGAATTTCTGTTCCATTTTCATGATCGTTTTTTATCTTGTCATTTCTGAATTATTTTGACTTTCGTGACCTTCCAGCTTTTTAAATTTTATCCGAATTTTCCATGATAGTTTCTCACGCTGAATTTGAATGGTAGTAATCCCTTCTAATCTCACCTCTAATCCCACCTTCTACTCCAAACTGCTAGCCAACAGGGAAATCCCAGCTAGCGAATAGGGGAATAGAGGCCAGGAGATTGGGGGAACAAGGGGATTGGGGGGAAGGGATTGGGTGTGGGGAGCGGGGACAACCCAAACCCCACGTGGGTTGGTTTTCCTTTGGATTATTTTCCACAGCTAGGGAACAAGGCCTTAGTCCAACAAAAGAACAAACCTATAATAAGATGATATGTTTTCTAGTATAATGATCTCGATAAAAACCTATCTAAATTTATTATATTACGAAACATCTCATATGTTACGTTGGTTCTCGTGGGACAGAGGATGTAAGCAGCTTCCTGATTCCTCCATCCCAGCTACCAAGATACGAAAACAAGATGTGTTTTGGCGGGGGCCAGTCTAGCGCCTCGGTGCTGATCACGCATGAAGCTAGCTAAACGCTGGTCTCTTGCATGCTGTGTTTTGGAACAGGGAACCAAACACATCCTCACTGTGCTATAAGGATCTTTAGCTGATCACACAAAATTAAACATACTGATTTTTTGCAATACAGTGCTATTCATGTCCCAGATGCCTTCCATTCCGAGTTTGCAGTTGCACGAACGTATCTGCATGGTCCGGTGATTCAATTTCCCTCATTCACAGCGGTCTCTCTTGTTGTGTTTAGCTAGATAACAAACTTGTAGGGCTTGTATATATGCTTTGCTAGAGATGGCAATGGGGCCCCGTTCACCGTTTCCCCGCGGTGAATTCACCTATTAGGTGACGGGGATGGTTAATATGTATTCACCATAGGGAATAAAATGGTTACAATACTCTCACCATCGGGGATGACGGGGACAGGGACGGTGAACCATTCCCCGTCCCCGCCCCCCGCGGTGACCCGACTTTACTGTATAGATGACTAATTCTAGATTTTTTACATGTTTTGGCCCATAATACTAAAGCCCATTTAACAGGCATATATAACTTCTAACCCTAAGTCAACCAGTCAACTTCAAATTCTCCACCCAAAATACCAAATCCTCCAGATCCGCGCGCAGCCACCAGCCCACCACCGCCGTCCGCTAGTCCGCCGGGAAGCTCGGGAGTCAGGCGTGCCACCGTGCACCGTCAATCCGCCGAGAGCTAGGCGCACCGCCGCTCGCTGCCTTCTCTCGCGCGGCGCGGGCGCCCGTCGATGCACCACCGGGAGCCACCGTCGCCGGGAGCCTCCGTCCACGTGCCGCCGGCAGCCGCCGGGAGCCTCCGTCCACGCGCAGTCAGGCACGGCGCCTGCAGCCGTCGTCACCGGGAGCCGTCGTCGGCATCGACGTCCGCCAGCGCCTTCCGTCGTCACTCGCCCACACGTCGTCCACCGCCAGCACGCCATCCGCCGACGGCTGACCATGGCTTCGGCCTCCGCCCCCCGGTAAGCTACGACAGCGACGATGCAAGGTCAGCTCATGCTACGATCCCTAATCCCTAATTGATATGGGGTCACCACGGGGAAAAAATCACCGCGTGGTGATCGGGGCTGGAGAAAATGTACCCCCGTCGTGGTTGACGGGGGTGGGGACGGTGAAATTTTTTCACCGCGGTGACGGGGACGCGGCGGTGACCCCCGAAGGTGAATTCACCATTGCCATCTCTATGCTCTGCAGTGTGTGATCTGCCCCTCTAGCTGCCATAAACTATTCACCTACATGGCATCAATAAATATGTGGAAGTTTTCTTTATGAACAATCACATTGAATGGGCCTCATATTTCTGGAGCTGGTTCCTATGCAGCTCGGTGTCGTTGTAACTTAAGCCAACACCCAATATTAAATAGAAGAGGCAGTTGTGTTCGTACACATGTTTTTAACTCCAATTTTGATTTTACATTATCTATTTTCTAACTTTTTGATTGTGTCCTCGCTTTTGTTTTTATTGAAGCGATGTTAATGTTGATTCCGTCGTATTTGTATGTCCCGGCGTATTAATTTGATCCCAGGTTGTGATTTTGTCTCTGTTTTTATTTCAAACATTTTGACACATTCAGGAGGGAGTTTTGTATATTAATATCTTTTGAAATGTTTGATGCAAAATGTCTCAAAACTCAGCTTTGTTTGAAATTGTAAAATCAGTGTTTGATTATTATTTTGTGATAAACAATTGGCATATGAGATTATTGGTTTTGATATTTGGAGATTATTGGTGAAGTGGTTTGGAGATGATTGATTTTCAGGTGATGAACAAGAAATGCCGCTGACAGGTTCGGACCGGTCAGACCAGGCTGTGGTAGCCGGTCAGACCGGCCGACACTGTCTCGGTTTCGGTTTAGGGTTGATTCTTTGGATCTCCATGTTTAATTCATGTTTATGACTTCTAGATGGATACTATGCGTATGTAATATTGTTGTTTGCTTACAATGAGTCAAGTTAGGGAGAACTTGTGCTCGGATATGGTAGGTGGTCTTGATGCCTTAGGAGAGTATTGCCGGTGATAGATCGGGAGACAACTTGGGACAAGATGACATCCGGACGATCAAGATATCATGCGGAATGTTGACGCAAAAAACCAATGCACGTGGTTGGTGAAGATTCCATATAACATACAGTGGAAATATTGTGTGTGTATGGGAAATGAAGTCGAATTTGGAAAGAGTCCGAATTTGGTACAATTAGAGCTTATAAAGTTTATTTCTTGTACGGGAAGGTTTCCTAGGGATTAGGACTTCTTGTACAAGGTTGGTTCGTGGCTTTAGGCTGCCTACCTCGGGTATAAATAGAGAGGGAAGGTGTGGCCTCCCGGTATCATTTTTGAGAGAGTTGAGTTGAGTGAAAAGTTAGGGTTTTGAGTTTAGTCGAGATTTTCGAGAGGAGTATTATTGTTGCACATTGTAAACACGGAGAGAAGTAAAAAGTTTCAATCTACTTTGCGAGATCTTTGATTTGTGTTTGCTCGGATTCGGCGGTTCAACTAGCGGAATACCTGCGGTAGGTCAAACCGGTAGGAGAGCGGCGGCTAGACCGGCGATAGGATCAGGCGACAGCACTATCACACAGTGGTTGGACCGGACAATCTACATCATAGGCACGGCCAGACCATCGGATCAACTCCAGTCAGACTGACCTACATCGGATTCGAGGATAACATTTAATTCCGCTAAAAGTTTTGGTTTTTGGGTACTCCAACCATTCAACCCCTCACCCCCTCTGGTTGGCTTATTTTTTGGGGACATTTAACTTCTTGCCACTTTTAAGATGTGGCAATTAATTATTTGCCACTCATTGTCTATGACATGTGGGCCCTCATGTGTCTATGACATATGGGTCTAGTGGCAAATAATTCAGCACCACTCGTAAGAGTGGCAAATAGTTAATTATTCCTAATTTTTGCTATTCGATCCTACAAAAATGTTTTGAATTCATGAATTTTTTTGTTCGTTAGAAATAAAAAAACCAAAAAGTCAGTCCGAACAAAAAGTACCATGCTCTATCCTCAGTAGCTACACTACAAGAAATATAACCTTCTGTGACGAATTCCTCGTGACATTGGAGCAATTCGTCATTAGCACATTCCATTTTATGACGATTTGTATGACATGGGTGGCTTAGTGACGAAAAAAATGTGTTCGTCGTTAATACCAACTAGAAATCGCATAAACTCTTTCAATGGGATATTGTGACGAATATTAATTTGTCATAAGGGTCAAAAAGCAAACGTCACAAATTTATGACAATATTGTTTTGTCATGATATTTTTTCCAATTGTTTTCAAAAGAAAAAAATAATTGTTAGTGCAGTTCTTACAGCAGCCCATTTACCCTTCCTCCCATCCTTGCCGGCCCATTAGATGAAGCCCACCGCACCCTTCGTCCCATCCCTGCCGAACGGCCCATTTAGTGAAGCCCACATTACCCTTCCTCCGCCCATTAGGCCCATCCCGGCCGACCCATTAGGTAAAGCCCACTATGATTCCTCCCATCCTTGCCGGTCCAGTACAAAAATTAGGAAAAATAAGCTTTGCCGGGGCTGGAACCGGGGGCCTCTTGCTCACCTCTACATGATCTTTCTTTATTAACTAAATGTGTTATATCACGTTCCCAAAATATAGGCACTGAGATCAGATGCAGTGGCCGTGGGCGCATCTGAGCTTTTCTCGAGGGCGCCAGCGCCGCCTCTGACCGCCGCATCCGCTACCGGCGCGTCCGAGGCTCGGACCCCCACCTTCGGTGCTGGCGCCTCACACCCCCGCCTCCGCTGCCGTTGCCTCGCACCCCCACCTCCGCTGCCGCTGCGAGCCGCGCGGTTGCTCGTCTGGGCGCATCGAGACCGCCGGCGCCCCCTCGGACCGCCGCCTCCGGTGCCAGCGCCTCGGACCCCCGCCTCCGGTGCCGCCGCCTTGCACCCCCACCTCCGCTGCCCCTGCGAGCGCGCGGTTGCTCGTGACAGCAGTGCGCCTCTGACCGTCGCCTCCGCTGCCGCTGCGGAGCAGCAAGGCGCTGCCACCGGCGACCGAGCAGCGAGCCGCCACTGCCTACCTCAGCACAAAACTGGTGAGTGTCTTTAGAGAAAAACCGTATTTAGAATAGAAAATTCTCATAATGGCTAAATACATTTTTAAATATTCAATAATTTGCTATTTGTTATCTTATCTCTCTGTTTAGGGGATGGACAGAAGTTGGATCAATAGTAGGCTATTTAGCAAGCCGCATCTTGATGGGGTCAATGAGTTCATGAAATTTGTTTTAGAAAGATTTAATGAGAATGCAGAGATACTTTGTCCATGTCGAAGGTGTTTGAATCGGATTCATCGACAGAAAGGAATTGTGGAGGATCACTTATATATTTATGGGATGGCCAGCACTTACACTAGATGGATATACCATGGAGAACAATCCAATGCCAGAATTAATGAAAATGAAGACCATCTGGATGAACAAATTGGTTTTAGTGAGGATGTTGGTATAAATGAGGATGAAGAAGAGAACTCTCCCGATAGAATTCCTGACATGGTAGATGAGTTGTACACACAGTAGGTCAAGATGGAGGGAAGTCTATGTTAGCAGCTATATTAGATGAGATGAAGCAGGAACTTTACCCTGGTGCAGATTGTACAAGATTTTCTTTTGTGGTGAAGTTACTTCATATCAAGTCATTTTATCGAATCAGCAATGTTGCATTCACTGAATTATTGAAGTCGTTATCATCGGCATTCCCTACTTGCTCTATTCCCGCATCTTATCAGGAAGCAAAGAAACTTATTCGTGCATTGGGTCTTGGATATGATTCAATCCATGTATGCCCGAATAATTGTATTTTGTTTCGGAAGGAGTATGCAAAAAATGATAACTGCCCAGTATGTGATGCATCAAGATGGAAAGATGCAGATGGAAGAAAGCAGGTTCCTCAGAAGGTATTGCCGCATTTTCCACTGATTCCAAGGCTGAAGAGGATGTTTGCTTCTAAAAAAATAGCAGAGGAGGCACAGTGGCACAAGTTGAAGAGGAAACCAGTGGAGAACGAGCTCAGCCATCCAGCTGATGGTGAGGCCTGGAAAGACTTTGATTCAAAATATGGGTGGTTTGCAAAAGATGCGAGGAACATTAGACTTGTCCTTGCTACTGATGGTTTCAATTCATTTGGCAAAATGAGCTCCTCATACAGCATGTGGCCAATATTTCTGATCCCTTACAACTTTCCTCCGTGGGAATGTATGGAGCAATCTAACTTCATGATGAGTCTTCTCATTCCTGGCCCAAAATGCCCTGGAAAGGATATTGATGTCTTCTTGGAGCCACTCATTGAAGAGTTGCTAGAGCTTTGGAAAGGTGTCCGTACCTTTGATGCATTTAGTGGAAAAACGTTTGATCTGCATGCTGCAGTTATATGGTGCATTCATGATTATCCAGCTCTGAGCACATTGTCTGGTCGAGTCACAAGAGGTTATTATGCGTGTGTGCGTTGTGACAAGAATCCATGCTCCAAAAGAATAAGGAATAAGATATGTTATATTGGCCATCGGCGTTTCCTGGCAAGGGATTATCCATGGAGGATGAAGAAATGTTTTGATGGTAAGGTCGAAAAACTTGAGGAATTTAGTACAGATGAATTGATGCAGCAATTGGATAAGGTCAAGCATGTCAGACCAGGAAAACATCCTGAAAGCAAAAAGAGAAAGCGAGAAGCAGAAGGTCAATGTTGGAACCGAAGGTCGTGTTTGTGGGATTTGCCGTATTGGTCAAGTTTGAAGCTATGTCATAATCTTGATGTAATGCACATTGAAAAGAATATATGTGACAACATTCTTGGTACATTTCTGGGCATTGTTGGGAAGTCAAAGGACACCATTAATTGTAGGCTTGATTTGGAAGATATGGGCATAAGAAAAGATTTGCACTTGAAGCGTGATGGAGATTCATATAGTGTTCCACACGCTCCCTATACAATGAATAAAACCCAGAAGCTTGCCTTTTGTGATTTTCTTAGAAGTGTGAAATTCCCAGATGGATATGCTTCTAACTTAGCAACTTGTATTACTGTCGATGGATGCAACCTTCAAGGACTAAAAACTCATGATTGTCATATCCTACTCCAAAGGATTTTACCTGCTGCTGTCAGAGGAATCATGGGTAAGGACATGTATTGTCACGCCCGGAATTTCTATCCAAAATTCCAAACGCTTACATGTGTGTGAACCCTCGTCCAGGAATCAGCCGACGCACACAATAACAAATTGATAATAGAGTACAATTATTACTCTAATTAATAAGCGAATAAAATGTCATTACAGAGGTAGATAGTTCCTCTCAATCAATAAAGATCTAAGCAGCGGAAAAATAAGATAAACGGCGCAGACGACTCCACTCCACAGGTAGCTTGACCAGGGCTACACCTAATCCTCCACACCATCAGCATCACTGTAGAACTCCTCCTCTGATGAATGATTGCAAGGTGAGTATATGACATACTCAGCAAGCCACGTAGCAAATATGCAAGTGCACAGGATACAAAGGATGGCATAGTAGGGTTTCATTTGCATAGACAGCATTTAATAAACATTTCAGAATTTAATAAAACAGTTAAGTAGTAATTAAACAATATTAATCCAACGCTATACAACATACCCTGTTGCATAGGCCCAACCGTTCTGAACAACCATCCCGGCTGCACAGTTCTATCTCCAAACCAGGAATATACCATTCCAAACCAGGAGCTAATCATATTATTACCAGTTATAGCATCTTTTATTATGATGAGAAGTGTGAAACTAATCGCGAAAGACATTGTTAGACCCGCCCATAACCGCGGGCACGGCTATTCGAATAGTTTTACTCTGGCCAGAGGTGTACCACTGTACCCACAAGGCACAGCCCCACGACATGTCACCATGCGCCTCGATACCACCACGGTACCTCGGAAAGGAGCTGTGACAGTACCCCTCGCACAACACAATCCACCACAGCGCACCGTTCCTGGATCATAATCACCCCCTTATAAACAAGGCATGGACTCCCCAGCGACCCCCGTGGACTTATCTCCACCACTTCTTAGTCTGGTGCTCCGCAATGAACCATGCTATACAAAAGGTAAAGCCGTTGCCCACGCTGGCTTGTGGTTGGCACGGTTAATGTTTCACAATCGAAACTCGTGAACCGGTCCTTAATTGTCATGAGCACGACCATCAAAACCATGTGCTCACAACCCACCATTATCAGGTTTTAGTTGGCAATTTAAGTAATTAACCAATCATGATTAACCATCATGAGCTATCATTAAGCCATCATTAAATAATAGTGAGTCATAAGTTATCCCAATAGTGTGCTAATGTTTCTAAGCATGGCTAAGCAATCATATCTAATATCTAGCTGAACCAATATATAAAGCCCAACTAGTCAAGTTATAATAACCAAAGGTATCAAGGAATAAAGTAATCAAGAACAAAAAGGGCTATAACAAACAATAGGTTAATTCCACCCAATGACATTCGAAAATAAATGCAATAGTTGAATAGAAATAATAGCTTTAAACGGGATCAACAAGCTCAAAGGATTGTTTGGGATCTGTGTGACTTGCCTTGCTGGCCTTGGAACTCTTCAAATTCTTCTCCTGCGAAAACGAACTCTCCGGAAACGTCGGAATCTAAACAGAAAAGAGCAAAAACACCAAAACAGCACATAAACAAGCATGAACAGTACATGTGGATATTTTTAACATGTAGATCTCAATTTTAGAAAAATTTAGAGACTTGAACCAACTAAATCCGAGCTAAGATGAATTAGTTATGAATTTTTAAAGATTAAATCGGATTAAATCATTTATATGGATTTTAATTGAATTATGACGCAATAATGAATTATTTTTGAAAAGGAAAAGGGAATTATTGCGTCAGCGGCTAGGGTTCGCGGTGGACCGGGTGCACAGCGGCGGCTCACGGAAACGAACGGCCGAGATCGATTCATCCAAAACGGACGGCCAAGATCGATCGGATCCACCGTGGCTCACGGTGGACGACGACGATGACGTCAGCGATGACGTCACCACCGGCGGCGGCTCGGGCGCGCATGCTCGCCGGCGAACTACGGCGCGACGACGCGAACGGAGGACACCAACACATAGAGGGCGACGCGGCGAATTCACCGGTGACCAAAACAACGGCGGAAGATCAACGGACGGCGACGGCACCAAGGAAGAAGCGGCGGCGACCTTCGGCTTGACGATGACGGCGGTGTTCCGGCGGTCGACAGCGACGGCGAAGGGGTGGACGAGGACGGCGACACGACAGCGACCACGATGGCGACCTCCCCGAGCGACGGCGACGACTGGAGCGACGGCGGCGCACGGCTGGAGCGGCGGCGATGACGGCGGCGTGGGGTCTCACGGGGCTAGGGCACTACGGACGACGAGAGACGAAGGCAAGGGTGGCGACGGGTAGCGGCAGGCTTGGGGGTCCTTTTATAGGGGCAAGGAGGCGGCGGCAAAGGCCCACGGCGACCGGCGACACGAAGGAAAGTCTAGGGTTCGGAGGAGAGAGATCGATCCGAATCAAACTCGAATCCACGGATTTCCAAACGATTTTAGCCGATGATTCCATAAGAGAAAAGATAGAGGGAATCCCGGGGATCATTTCCCCTCTATTAATTTCACCGGAAACGGAAAGGGGCGGCTGGATTTGGAAGGAGACGACGGCGGTGCGGCGCTAGGGTTCGGCCGGCCGGAGGTAGACGGCAGGCCTGACAGGTGGGCCCCACCTGTCAGCGTTAGAGAGCGCGCGCGGGCCGCCCGGCTTGACTTGGGCCGACTTGGGCCGAGGAGGAGAGAGAGAGGGTTTTGGGCCGACTTTCGACCCAAAGCCAAAAGAGACTTTTAAAAACCTTTTTCCATTTAAATTATTCATGAAATGCAATTCCATTTATTAAAAATACTTCCTTAGCTCAAATAAATCCCAGAAAAATCTAGGAATTATAGAATTAAGCAAAGTATTTAATGAAATTTTATCTGGCCCCATTTTATATTGGAATTTATTATTTAAAATTAGATCTTCTCTTCTAGGCTTTTAAAATCATTTCTAATAATTCCAATTAAACAACAATTTATATATTTAGGATTTTTAGGGTGTGACATGTATGAAGCACTTGCTGAATTAGGTAATTTCTTTCAACAATTATGTGCTAAAACTCTGAAATTAGATGTTTTGCATAGAATGAAAGCAGATATCCCAGTAATCCTATGCAAGCTTGAGAAGTTATTTCCTCCTTCTTTCTTTGTTGTAATGGTGCACTTGGTTGTTCATTTACTTGATGAAGCAATCCTTAGAGGTCCAGTACAATATGGATGGATGTGCCCAGTTGAAAGAAGGTTGTACACATTGAAACGATTTGTGAGGAATATGGCAAGACCTGAAGGATCCATTGCAGAAGCATACGTCGCCAATGAGTGCCTGACTGCTTGCTCAAGGTACTTTGATGATGTTGACACACGACACAATCAGGAGGGCAGGAATAGATAGCGTGTTGATTTGAGAAAATGTGACCTATCTGTTTTTCAGCACGGAGTTGATCTAATTGGAGCCTCTAGGATTACATATCTCGAAAATGATTATGACAAAATGGTTTGGTATGTTCTAAATAATTGTCCGGAGGTTGAGCCATACATGGAGTATGTCATCCCTTGTAAACTTTTAATTTATTTTATTTAACCTATTGATTATTAACTCTAATGTTTAAATTCACTATGGTTTGCAGGATATACAGGAAAGAGTTAGAGAATGAAGGAATTCCTAATGTTCAAAAAGCTCTTGAGAAGCAGTTTTCCTCCTGGTTTAAGAAGCACGTGAGTTTTTTGTCCCTCTTTTCATTAAATTATGGTCACATGAATTTGTTTTCACCATGTGGCATATGTACAGATTGCAACGCTGCGGTTTGTGAAGGGAGAAGACATCTCTGATGACCTATATGCATTGGCATGTGAACCAGACCTACGAGTTCGAGTATTTTCAGCATGCCTTGTTGATGGTGTTCGATACCACACTGCTGACCGCGAGAAAAATAGAAGAACACAGAATTGTGGAGTCATGGTTGAGGGTACTGTTAACGACCAAATTTGGTAACTTCAATATCGGAAGTGAAGGTCAGACCGAAGCAGGATCCAAGATGAAGATCGTTGTGGAAACAGAGCAAGAATCGGCTGCATCCAAATCGGCTACGGTCAGGATCGGCAGAGTTCGAGTCGGACAGGGTTAGCCGATATAGCCGATTCCGGCAATACGACTCGGTGTACATCATCGGGTTGAGTTAATGTGCTTCATGGTGATTGCCACGCAGGGATAGAGTCCTGAAACGGCAATTTTATCTATTAATTAGGATATTCTATGTAATTTCCTTAGAGATATGTGTGGGCAAAAGTCTGCCGTAAAGACTTATGGTATCTTAGAGTTTGTTAGAGATAATAGTCGTGTCCGTTATGGACATATCTTGTAATTCTCGGGTATAAATAGACCCTGAGCTTCATGTAAAAAATTAACACATGTTCAATGCAACTTCGGCGCATCGCCACCCTTTTTTCTTTAGTTTTATTTCGACGAGTTCTTGCTTTCGGGTTGAGCTGCATCGGTTTCGATCTTCAACAAGAGGTAAGACTTGTTATGGTGGTTTGCGTTATAGGGATTAGTGCTTCCATCATTATGACACTCTAATCTTGTTTATGTAATCCGTCGAGTTATCATATATCTTATATAATCTCTAGCAATATCGTTATCTAACATACAATCGGCTAGCATCTATCAATAGAGTACAGCCGATTAGGTTAGATCTTGACGTTGATTTGGATTACATAGGATATCTACCACTCTATGAAACTTCCAGCGGCTTGATTGTCTAGATATTGTTCTTCTTTTCATACTTAATGCTGCATCAGTTGAGTTTGATCTATTAAGTCATGCTTAGAATAGCAATCTCTAGCCTGCCTTCTGGTTGCCGATTAGGGTAGTATCGGGGTTTCAGCCAATCTTACCTGATTTAACTACTTTTATTCTATATGCTTGATTGATATGTTAAATCCGCCCTTCATGTTAGGATCTTATTGCATTTAAGTATATTAGACTTCTGTTTGATATATTTTATTCGCTCTTAATATCTTAATATAGAGTGGTATCGGAGTATTAGCCGATACATGCTAGATCTATCTGATCGGCTATGCTATGAACATATATAGTCTCGCTATTAATATATATTTCGATCTAAGTGATTTATACTGTCTTGGCATGGCGTCCGATCTATCCCAATCACTTGATTTAAGTATATATCGATATAGGGAGTATATATTGTTAATATCTACAGCCAATCGAATAGATTTAGTTCCTTCTTATTTATTCATGACCGCCAATCGATGTATACATGACATCGGCTCAGAGATAAATGATATGTCATCGGCAACTAGCCGATCGGCTATCGTTTATAGGATTAATTACGGTTTCTTTGTTTCTATTTCTTGTTGATTGTAGGATCAAATCAACTGGCACGCTTACACACCCAAAGGCGAGTTTGGACCTGCACTGGAGTTAAGCAGATCTCCCAGGCCTCGTGTTTACTGTCAACACGCTTTTGGCACGCCTGGTGGGACCGATTAGAAGTCAGACAACAACCTTCCCCATGGCCGAGAAGCCGCCACCGTCGCTATCCTCGGCTAGTCCAGGTTCTGTTAAGGAGAAAATCCAGATGCTGGGCCTTAGTGACGTCAATGAAGGGAATATTGTGGCTATTGATCCGGAGAAGCTCACACCTGATCAAAAGAAGGACTTCGACGCAATGATGCAACAAGTGCGAGATCAATTCTTAAAATCATTCACGCAGACTCGCAAAGGAACATTGGTTCAGAAGTACAAGGTGAAGATAGTTCCTGATGAGCCTGAGATCAGTACCTCCAAGGAAGGAGAAGGAAAGAGAGCCTCAGAATCGGCTCAGCCAAGTGACAAAGGTGCTACTGATGGCCCGGCTCAAGAGAATCAGGGTGACAACTCCCAAGGGGTACATGGAGTTCAAGATGGTGCTCATGGGCCACAAGGAGGAAATCCTAATCAAGACGGTGAGACAGCGCAAGACTTCTTCAACAATTCCAAGATCGGGTTGATTATGCTATTCACAATGCTTTGATCAATCAATCTGGGGTACTGGTCAATACCCTGTCAAATATGATGAAGTCAATAGCCGATGGATCAATAGCTGAGCATCAGGCTGCAGGCCCAGTTTATTTCCAAGGAGGTGTCTTCCCAAATTATCGTCCTTTGATTACTGGTGCTCAACCGTCTACACAACCAGTTCCTCCTATTGCACCTTCAGCTCAGCCGACGGTACCACCGTTGACTCCTTTACCTGCTTCAGCAGCATCGGCACCAGGTCAGCTGATTAATCCTCAGCTGTTGATGAGAGAACAGCCACAGCATAGTGGGCAGGCGACAAATCAGCTGACACAAGACTAGGTTGCTGCTATGTTTTTGCCTCCTCAACCTACTGTCGATCCAGTCCAGCAACAACCGATTTATCAAACGCCGCCAAGACACCAGGTCGCACGGCTAACTCAACAAACGCCGTCAGGACAGTAAGCTATCCAGCCGGTTCACTAGCAAGGCTTGATGAATCAATCGGCTGGACACGCCTTGAATCAGGTTGTATCTGAACACTTGGTGCAAAATATTCAACCGAATTACCAGAACTACCAGGGGGGCAATTTGAATTATCAATATCAACCTCCTTCTCCACAAGTCCAATATCAGCAAGGGGGACTAGCTCAACCTCAGTTCACTCCTCAGTATAATCAGTTCGAGCCAGCGTAGCAACAATCGCAAGGAGCAGCTCAGCAACGACCATGGCCGATGTGATTGCTGACGTGATGAGGGAGCAGTTTGGGCTCAAACCAAAGGACACTGGAAACTTGTATCGGCAACCTTACCCTGAGTGGTTTGAAAGAGTTCCTCTTCCTAACCGATTTAAAGTTCCAGATTTCTCCAAGTTTTCGGGACAAGATGGTGTGTCAACTTATGAACACATTAGCCATTTTTAGCTCAATGTGGTGAGGCATCGGCTGTAGACGCTCTGAGAGTTAGGCTGTTCCGGTTGTCCTTGTCTGGATCGGCTTTTACTTGGTTTCTTCCTTGCCATATGGGTCAATAAATAGCTGGTCGACTTGGAGAAACAATTTCACAGCTATGTCTATAGCGGAGTTCATGAGATGAAATTATCCGATCTGACAGCGATTAAGCAAAGGCATAATGAACCTGTGCACGAGTATATTCAGAGATTCAGGGAGATGTGGAATAAGTGCTTCAGCTTAAGTTTGACTGATGCCCAATTAGCCGATTTAGCCTTTCAGGGCATGATCGGTCCGATTAAGGAGAAATTCTCAACTGAAGACTTTGAAAGTTTGTCACATCTTATACAGAAGGTAACATTGCATGAACAGAGGTTTGCAGAAGCTAGGAAGAACTCTAAGAAGGTTAATCATGTGTGTCCTTATGTGTATGGGTCGGATGACGATGATGATGACTCTGAGATAGCTGCAGCCGAATGGGTAAGGAGTAAAAAAGTTATACCATGCCAGTGGGTGAAGAATTCTGGGAAAGAAGAGAGATATGATTTTGACATTACTAAGGGTGATAAAATTTTTGATCTGCTGCTTCGAGAATAGCAAATCCAGCTCCCTCCTAGTCATACGATTCCATCGGCTGAGGAATTAGGCAAAAAGAGGTACTGCAAATGGCATAATTCTGGATCTCATTCTAGTAACGATAGCAAAGTTTTCAGACAACAGATTTAGGTGGACATTGAGGGAGGCAAGATTAAGTTTGATGATTCCAGGCGGCCGATGAAGGTTGATGGTAATTGTTGTTGAATGGACAACTGCGTCACGTCGAAGGACGTGGTTGCTCAACATTGTTGGAAAAGCAATAAGTGTATTGATTGATAAAATTTTTTGGGGGTCCCCCATTACATGGCCCTAGGGGTCTATTTATAGCCTTAGCACAGGCTTACACCTCCTAGGGTTTAGGTTTACAGGGGATTTTACATGGTTGCCCTTATGAAAGGGATATTTACATGGGTACACAGTGTCATTTGCATATATGGGCCTTTAATGGGCCGATAGGCTGGGCCTAGACTATGGCGAAGGGGCCTTAAAGGTCGGGGGCAGCCTGCTGGGCCTCCTTAATGCCGAACTCCTCATGGCGAAGTTTTTGTAGTTCGCCGTATGCCCTTCGCCCGAGATGCCTTTACTTGCGGAGTACCGAATGGCCTTGACGTCTTTGGCTTGAATCCTTGTTGGTACTATGGTTTCGGCAGGTCTGGCCGAAAGGCTTCATGGCATGCCTCCAACAAGCCCCTCACGGGCAAGGGTGAGTAAGGAGCTTCGGCCGAGACCGTGCAAACTATACGGTATGGCATGAGGCGCCCCCTTTCGGCTGACGGTCCTGCCGAAAACTCTTTTTAGACTCCTGTAGAAAAAATATGAACACTGGCGTTCGCCTTTCGAGAATGGTGAAGCTTTATTATGACACTGGGTGATTATATTTTGCCAAGTTTGTCTGCTTTGCGCGATTCTTGACTTGTATTTTTTCGTTCCCCTTTTCCCTATTGCTTTAGCGGGGGTTTCGCCGAAAGTCATGTGTTCGGCCCCCTTTCGAGGATTGGCGAAAAGATTTGTTGACTTTTCAGCTTTGGACTTCCGTTTTTGACTCGTAGCATTTTGCGCTAGGAAAAACGCTTGTGTTTTGCGTAAGTCGAATGTAACGGCGTTCGGTATCTTTATTCCGAAACTAGCTATCGTGATTTCAACGTTCAGCGAGCGATGCTTTGGCCGATTCGTTTTCGCCTTTTTATGGCGAAGTTGTAACTCCTTCTTTTTTTTTTTTAAAGTATGTGCTTTCGCCTGATGGAGCTTATGTGTGTTTCAAATTTCTTTTTGCTAATGTTCGCATAGTCACTTTCATGCTTTCGTTAGGTCGAAACATGTCGGCCCCTTTGCGAAAAGATTTGTCAACTTTTCAGCCCTCATCATTCGCTCTCAACTTTTGGCATACGCATCTAGAAACGCTTAAGTATTTGCATAAGTCGAGTATAGTGACGATCGGTATGTTTTCCAAAAACGAGCTGTCGCGGTTTCAACGTTCGGCGAGCAGTGCTTCGGCCGGTTCTTATCGCCCCCCTGGCGTTTTCGTTGATCAAATGTTTGCCTTGGGTTTTTCCACGAAATATCATACACAAAAAAGGCGAAGACACCTATGAATTTCAATATGTCCGAGCGCCAGTTTGCCATTGCCCAGCGTCGATACAGCATAGTCCCCGTTTTTCCTTCTTCACCGCTTAAAAATTTTTGTTGATCTAACAACTAGCAATGAAGAAGATGCTCAAGGGGTAGTCCTTCGCCATTAAGGACAGCTTTTGCTGATGAATCGGATCTAAAGTCCAAATGTCTTTTGGCGGGCAATGGAATTTATCTGTAACTTGTGCTTTTTTGGCAAATAAATGGGGTGTGGTGCATGTTACGGCTGTTCGGCTCGTACTTTTCCCTTTTTGCCTTTGGCAAAGGTATTTTTAGGTACTTTGATCGTTTTGACCGTAGCCGGCTTTCGGTCTTTTTGCACTTCGACCTTTTTAACCGTTACCGGCCTTCGGTCCTTTTAGGTACTTCGACCATTTTAACCGTTGCCGGCTTTCTTCGTTTGCCTCCAGCGAAGATTACCCTTGGCGAATTAGCCCCTAGCCCTTGGCGCCGTACCTCATTGGTACTGTGGCGAAGGGTGTGGGTGTGGCGAAAGGTGTCTAGAGGCTACGTTGGCTTCGCGACCCCTATTTTCGCCTCTGGTCCTAACTCATTTTCGCCCCCAGCCCTTGGCGCCGTGCCTCATTGGTACTGTGGCGAAGGGTGTGGGTGTGACGAAAGGTGTCCAGAGGCTAGGTTGGCTTCGCGGCCCCCATTTTCGCCTCTGGACTTAACTCATTTTCGCCCCCATCCCTTGGCGCCGTACCTCATTGGTATTGTGGCGAAGGGCCTGGGTGTGGCGAAACCTATTCGCCCCCAGCCCCTGACGCCGTACCTTATTGGTATTGTGGCGAAGGGTGTGGGTGTGGTGAAAGGTGTCCAGAGGCTAGGTTGGCTTCGTAGCCCCCCAACTTTAACTTAACTCATTTTCGCCCACAGCCCTTGACGCCATACCTTATTGGTATTGTGGCGAAGGGCCTGGGCGTGGCGAAACCTATTCGCCCCCAGCCCTTGACGCCGTACCTTATTGGTATTGTGGCGAAGGGTGTGGGTGTGGCGAAAGTTTTCTTCGCCCACAGCCCTTGACGCCGTAGCTTATTGGTACTATGGCGAAGGGAGTGGGTGGGTGAAACCTGTTCGCCCGTAGCCCTGGACGCCGTACCTTATTAGTACTATGGCAAAGGGCGTGGGTGTGGCGAAACGTGTCCAGACGCTAAGTTGGCTTCGTAGCCCCCCAGCTTGGACTTAACTCATTTTCGTCCCCAGCTCTTGACGCCATACCTTATTGGTATTATGGCGAAGGGCCTGGGTGTGGCGAAACCTATTCGCCCCTAGCCCCTGACGCCGTACCTTATTGGTATTGTGGCGAAGGGCCTGGGTGTGGCGAAACCTATTCGCCCCCAGCCCCTGACGCCATACCTCATTGGTATTGTGGCGAAGGGTGTGGGCGTGGCGAAAGGTGTCCAGAGGCTAAGTTGGCTTCGCGGCCCCCATCTTTGCCTCAGGACTTGACTCATTTTCGCCCCCAGCCCTTGGTGCCGTACTTCATTGGTATTGTGGCGAAGGGTCTGGGTGTGGCGAAACCTATTCGCCCCCAGCCCCTGACGCCGTAACTCATTGGTATTGTGGCGAAGGGTGTGGGTGTGGCGAAACATATTCGCCCCTAGCCCCTGACGCCGTACCATACTGGTATTGTGGCGAAGGGTGTGGGTGTGGCGAAAGGAGTCTAGAGGCTAGGTTGGCTTCGCGGCCCCCATCTTTGCCTTTGGACTTAACTCATTTTCGGCCCCAGCCCTTGGCGCCGTGCCTCATTGGTACTGTGGCGAAGGGTGTGGGTGTGACGAAAGGTGTCCAGAGGCTAGGTTGGCTTCGCGGCCCCCATTTTCGCCTCTGGACTTAACTCATTTTCGCCCCCATCCCTTGGCGCCGTACCTCATTGGTATTGTGGCGAAGGGCCTGGGTGTGGCGAAACCTATTCGCCCCCAGCCCCTGACGCCGTACCTTATTGGTATTATGGCGAAGGGTGTGGGTGTGGTGAAAGGTGTCTAGAGGCTAGGTTGGCTTCGTAACCCCCAGCTTTGACTTAACTCATTTTCGCCCACAGCCCTTGACACCATACATTATTGGTATTGTGGTGAAGGGCCTGGGTGTGGCGAAACCTATTCGCCCCCAGCCCTTGACGCCGTACCTTATTGGTATTGTGGCGAAGGGTGTGGGTGTGGCGAAAGTTTTCTTCGCCCACAGCCCTTGACGCCGTAGCTTATTGGTACTATGGCGAAGGGAGTGGGTGGGTGAAACCTGTTCGCCCGTAGCCCTTGACGCCGTACCTTATTAGTACTATGGCGAAGGGCGTGGGTGTGGCGAAACGTGTCCAGACGCTAAGTTGGCTTCGTAGCCCCCCAGCTTGGACTTAACTCATTTTCGTCCCCAGCTCTTGACGCCATACCTTATTGGTATTATGGCGAAGGGCCTGGGTGTGACGAAACCTATTCGCCCCTAGCCCCTGACGCCGTACCTTATTGGTATTGTGGCGAAGGGCCTGGGTGTGGCGAAACCTATTCGCCCCCAGCCCTTGACGCCACACCTCATTGGTATTGTGGCGAAGGGTGTGGGCGTGGCGAAAGGTGTCCAGAGGCTAAGTTGGCTTCGCGGCCCCCATCTTTGCCTCAGGACATAACTCATTTTCGCCCCCAGCCCTTGGTGCCGTACTTCATTGGTATTGTGGCGAAGGGCCTGGGTGTGGCGAAACCTATTCGCCCCCAGCCCCTGACGCCGTACCTCATTGCTATTGTGGCGAAGGGTGTGGGTGTGGCGAAACATATTCGCCCCTAGCCCCTGACGCCGTACCTTACTGGTATTATGGCGAAGGGTGCGGGTGTGGCGAAAGGTGTCTAGAGGCTAGGTTGGCTTCGCGGCCCCCATCTTTGCCTTTGGACTTAACTCATTTTCGCCCCCAGCCCTTGGTGCCGTTCCTCATTGGTATTGTGGCGAAGGGCCTTGGTATGGCGAAACCTATTTGCCCCCAGCCCCTGACGCCGTACCTCATTTGTATTGTGGCGAAGGGTATGGGTGTGGCGAAAGGTCTCTTCGCCCACAGCACTTGACGCCGTAGCTTATTGGTACTATGGCGAAAGGCGTGGGTGGGCGAAACCTGTTCGCCCGCAGCCCTTGGTGCCGTACATCATTGGTATTGTGGCGAAGGGCCTGGGTGTGGCGAAACCTTTTCGCCCCCAGCCCTTGACGCCGTATCTTATTGGTATTGTGGCGAAGGGTGTGGGTGTGGCGAAAGTTTTCTTCGCCCACAGCCCTTGACGCCGTAGCTTATTGGTACTATGGCCAAGGGAGTGGGTGGGTGAAACCTGTTCGCCCGTAGCCCTTGACGCCGATCCTTATTAGTACTATGGCGAAGGGCGTGGGTGTGGCGAAACGTCTCCAGACGCTAAGTTGGCTTCGTAGCCCCCCAGCTTGGACTTAACTCATTTTCGTCCCCAGCTCTTGATGCCATACCTTATTGGTATTATGGCGAAGCGCCTGGGTGTGGCGAAACCTATTCGCCCCTAGCCCCTGACGCCGTACCTTATTGGTATTGTGGCGAAGGGCCTGGGTGTGGCGAAACCTATTCGCCCCCAGCCCCTGACGCCATACCTCATTGGTATTGTGGCGAAGGGTGTGGGTGTGGCGAAAGGTGTCCAGAGGCTAAGTTGGCTTCGCGGCCCCCATCTTTGCCTCAGGACTTAACTCATTTTCGCCCCCAGCCCTTGGTGCCGTACTTCATTGGTATTGTGGCGAAGGGCCTGGGTGTGGCGAAACCTATTCGCCCCCAGCCCCTGAAGCCGTACCTCATTGGTATTGTGGCGAAGGGTGTGGGTGTGGCGAAACATATTCGCCCCTAGCCCCTGACGCCGTACCTTACTGGTATTGTGGCGAAGGGTGTGGGTGTGGCGAAAGGTGTCCAGAGGCTAGGTTGGCTTCGCGGCCCCCATCTTTGCCTTTGGAATTATCTCATTTTCGCCCCCAGCCCTTGGTGCCGTTCCTCATTGGTATTGTGGCGAAGGGCCTTGGTGTGGCGAAACCTATTTGCCCCCAGCCCCTGACGCCGTACCTCATTGGTATTGTGGCGAAGGGTGTGGGTGTGGCGAAAGGTCTCTTCGCCCACAGCACTTGACACCGTAGCTTATTGGTACTATGGCGAAAGGCGTGGGTGGGCGAAACCTGTTCGCCCGCAGCCCTTGGTGCCGTACCTCATTAGTATTGTGGCGAAGGGCCTGGGTGTGGCGAAACCTTTTCGCCCCCAGCCCTTGACGCCGTAGCTTATTGGTACTATGGCGAAGGAAGTGGGTGGGTGGCCCGTAGCCCTTGACGTCGTACCATATTAGTACTATGGCGAAGGGCGTGGGTGTGGCGAAACGTGTCCAGACGCTAAGTTGGCTTCGTAGCCCCCCAGCTTGGACTTAACTCATTTTCGTCCCCAGCTCCTGACGCCATACCTTATTGGTATTATGGCGAAGGGCCTGGGTGTGGCGAAACCTATTCGCCCCTAGCCCCTGACGCCGTACCTTATTGGTATTGTGGCGAAACCTATTCGCCCCCAGCCCCTGGCGCCATACCTCATTGGTATTGTGGCGAAGGGTGTGGGTGTGGCGAAAGGTGTCCAGAGGCTAAGTTGGCTTCGCGGCCCCCATCTTTGCCTCAGGACTTAACTCATTTTCGCCCCCAGCCCTTGGTGCCGTACTTCATTGGTATTGTGGCGAAGGGTCTGTGTGTGGCGAAACCTATTCGCCCCCAGCCCCTGACGCCGTACCTCATTAGTATTGTGGCGAAGGGTGTGGGTGTGGCGAAACATATTCGCCCCTAGCCCCTGACGCCGTACCTGACTGGTATTGTGGCGAAGGGTGTGGGTGTGGCGAAAGGTGTCCAGAGGCTAGGTTGGCTTCGCGGCCCCCATCTTTGCCTTTGGACTTAACTCATTTTCGCCCCCAGCCGTTGGTGCCGTTCCTCATTGGTATTGTAGCGAAGGGCCTTGGTGTGGCGAAACCTATTTGCCCCCAGCCCCTAACGCCGTACCTCATTGGTATTGTGGCGAAGGGTGTGGGTGTGGCGAAAGGTCTCTTCGCCCACGGCACTTGACGCCGTAGCTTATTGGTACTATGACGAAAGGCGTGGGTGGGCGAAACCTGTTCGCCCGCAGCCCTTGGTGCCGTACCTCATTGGTATTGTGGCGAAGGGCCTAGGTGTGGCGAAACCTTTTCGCCCCCAGCCCCTGACGCCGTACCTCATTGGTATTGTGGCGAAGGGTGTGGGTGTGGCGAAAGGTGTCCAGAGGCTAGGTTGGCTTCACGGCCCCCATCTTTGCCTCTGCACTTAACTCATTTTCGCCACAAGCCCTTGGTGCCATACCTCATTGGTATTGTGGCGAAGGGACTGGGTGTGGCGAAACCTATTCGCCCCCAGCCCCTGACGCCGTACCTCATTGGTATTGTGGCGAAGGGTGTGGGTATGGCAAAACCTATTCGCCCCCAGCCCCTGACACCGTACCTTATTGGTATTGTGGCGAAGGGTGTGGGTGTGGCAAAAGGTGTCCAGAGGCTAGGTTGGCTTCGCGGCCCCCATCTTTGCCTCTGGACTTAACTCATTTTCGCCCCCAGCCCCTGACGTCGTACCTCATTGGTATTGTGGCGAAGGGTGTGGGTGTGGCGAAACCAATTCGCCCCTAGCCCCTGACGCTGTACATTATTGGTATTGTGGCGAAGGGTGTGGGTGTGATGAAAGGTGTCCAGAGGCTAGGTTGGCTTCGCGGCCCCCATCTTTGCCTCTGGACTTAACTCATTTTCGCCCCCAGCCCTTGGTGCCGTACCTCATTGGTATTGTGGCGAAGTGCCTGGGTGTGGCGAAAGCTATTCGCTCCCAGCCCCTGACACCGTACCATATTGGTATTGTGGCGAAGGGCCTGGGTGTGGCGAAACCTATTCGGCCCTAGCCCCTGACGCCGTACCTCATTGGTATTGTGGCGAAGGGTGTGTGTGTGGCGAAAGGCTCCCATTTCACCCTTTTGGTCTGGGTCCCCCTCGGACGGCGCCAGCTGTTGTCGAATGGATAACTGCGTCACGTCGAAGGACGTGGTTGCTCAACAGTATTGGAAAGGCAATAAGCGTATTGATTGATAAAATTTTTGGGGGGTCCCCCATTAGATGGCCCTAGGGGTCTATTTATAGCCTTAGCACAGGCTTACACCTCCTAGGGTTTAGGTTTACAGGGGATTTTACATGGTTGCCCTTATGAAAGGGATATTTACATGGGTACACAGTGTCATTTGCATATATGGGCCTTTAATGGGCCGATAGGCTGGGCCTGGTTTATGGCGAAGGGGCCTTAACGGTCGGGGGCAGCCTGCTGGGCCTCCTTGTCGCGTCCCAAATCGACCCTAAAATACATCCTTTAAATTATGCCTAGAATAATTAAAATACTTGTGAAAGCCTTCAAAAATTAAAATGTGCAAAGTTAAAAGTCAAGTAGGGCTTGGAGGATTTTTGTATATTTCCTAAAAGCCTAAAATGTGTAAATAAATTTTAGTGGAATTTTCAGAGCACAAATAATAATTATTAAGAAATAAACAAAGTTAAAAAGGTTTTATAAAAAGAAAACCCTAAAAATCACCCTCTCTCCTCTAATGGGCCGAATTCGGCCCATCTCCCTCCCCCTCTCTCCTCTTCCCCGCGGCCCACTCGGCCCTCCCCGCACGCGCGCCGCTGACGGGCGGGCCCGCCCGCCACCCTCGCTGACGGGTGGGGCCCACCCGTCATTCCCTTCCTCCCGCCGCTCCCGCCGCCCTGCCCGCGCCAAGCGCCGCCGCCGCCGCCGATTCCGCCGTATCCCGCCGTCCCCGCGTGCATTAAAGTGGGGGGGATTATTCCCCGGGATCCCCTCCCCCTTTTCCCCCATTTTTCCCTCCCTCTCTCCCTCGGATTCGTTTGGAAACCTCTCCCCTAACCTCGCCGGCGCCATTAATGGCTGCCGGGTCTCCCGCGCCCATTTCCCCCTCCTCCGGCCGCCCTCTCTCACTCCCAACCCTATATAAACCCTCCCCGAGCTCCCCACCACCGTTTCCGCCACTCACCGCCCTCTCTCCTTGCCGGAATCGAGCTCGCGCCGTCGCTCTCTCTCTCCGCCGTCGCCGCCGAGCTCCGGTCCACCGCCGTTGTCGCCCCGGACCACCTCCCACCTCGGCGCCGCCTCCTTCGGCTTCGCCGCATCCTCGCCGACCTCTCCACCCCTCTGTTTCGCTCGCCGACCGCCGGAGCGCCGTCGACACCGTCCACCCGAGCCGCGCCGCCGCCTTCCTCCGCTCCGGTCGCCGTTTCCGTCGTCGCCGTCGACCCGAGGTGAGCCATGGACCGCCGCTTCGTTTCCCCCTTTCCCTCCCCTCTCTCGGCCGCCGCTCCGCCGTGCCTATGGCCGCCGCCGGCGACCATAGGGGCGCGGGCGCGCCGCCTCCCGCCGGCCGCGCCGACGTGGCCGCCTCCGGGCGCGCCTAGCGGCTGCCGCGTGGGGCCCGGCCGTTCGCCGCCCGCGCCCTCGGGTGCGGATGACGCGTGGGGCCCACGGCGCCGGCCGGTGTGAGCTGGGTGCACCCGGTCCACCGTGGACCGTGAGGCTGCCGCGTGGGTCCCACTCCCGTGCACCTGGTCCGCGCGCCCTCTCTCCCGGCTGACGCAATAAATATATTTTTAAATTAAAATTTAAATGAAGAAATTCGTAAATATTCATTTAAAGAGCATATAAACTTCAAATGGCCATAACTTGGCCATTTGAACTCGGAATTGGACCGTTCAAGTCTCTAATTTTTCCTTAAGAAGTCAAGAACCCATTTTTGTGCTTTGTTTCTGCTTGTTATATGGAGTTTATTAGAGTAAAAGCCCTTTTCTTTTCCGTTGGTCGTGTAGACGCTGCAGCTTCGGAAGATCCGCTCTTCGTGGAGGTTGAAGCCGACGTTTGGGAAAGCAAGCAAGGCAAGTCACATCATTCTTTGAACATATTGGATCCCACTTTGTGAAATTACTTTGATTTAAATTATTGTATTATCGCTTTATTTAAATTCCCGCGTTATCACTGTTTTATTTAGCCATGCCTATTTACCTTTGTTATGACCTTATTATTGTTGTTATTGTTATTGTTACCTTGTTCACCCTAGAATAAACAAAACCCCAACTAGTGGGCACTCTATTCATGGTTCTACTAGTAAGAATTTAGGTAGATGCTTCGCTGATTAATTAGGCAACATTAGGTGGTTTTATAACTCTAGACTTTGGGAATATTCATATCACCTGGACATATTGGAATGGTTGGATTATTGTGGAATTGGATGCACACCTCCCCCTCTATTCAAAACCTCCAAAATGGTTTTAGGCTGGGCTCAGGGTGCATGGTTTTGATAGTAGCACCTCGGCCACATAAGGACCGGTCTTCGGGCCTCTGTTGCAAAGCACTACCGTACTTCCACATGTCTAGTGGGTAAGGCTTAGTTTGTGGCTCAGTCTGGTTATAAACAAAAGTACATGGATGGAGATGGACGAAGTCGGGGGTCGATGGACATCTCTAGGACAAATGAAGGCTACACGGGCTGCGGCCCGGTAGTCGAGATGTCATAGCACGGGGCTGGTGTCCTGCTGCTAGGGGCTCAATTCTGCCTGCCTGTCCGGGGGTTCCGGCCGTAAGTGGGTTGGGTCGGTACTCTTGTCTATGGCTAGGATGGGTTGGAAACTATGTCATGTCTTCCGTCCATATGCCGTGGTGGTATGTGGCACGTGGTTGCACGTGAGGAAGACGTGTCTTGTGGGTAAAGATGTACACCTCTGATCAGAGTAAAACCTATTCGAATAGCCGCGCCCTCGGTTATGGGCAAGCCTAGCAATGTACCCAAGTTAGTGTTTTTAATTCTTAAAACCTGCTTAATAACTAAAATGTGGAATGGTTGGCCTGGGTTGGTTTGGGACGAGCTGGGACCCAGGGTCGGGTTGCCAGTTTGGTCTGAATCATCGTAGGCCTTGGGTTAAGGCAGGTTCGTGTGGGTTCACGGCCTTGTTTAATAATATTAAATAGTTCTAGGATCGTGTTTTAAATTTAGCTTTGAGCAACTAAGGGTCTTTTAAATGCTGTTTATTGCAAAACCTAACCCCTATACTATAACTCCATTGTACTCCTTTGCATTTATGCTGCACTTGTGGGTGTGTCTTGTTGAGTACGGTGGTTGTATTCAGTCTTGCTCAATTTTTCCCAAACCCAGAAGAGGAGCCCCTGGATGATGAAGGCTTTGGTGTCTAGCTCGTGCCTGCCGTCAAGCGCCTGTGGTCGTCGCCTTAGTCTTCCGCTGTTTTTCGTTGTCTTTGAGTGTGCTGGGCCGTCGCTGCCCATGTAATAATTAACTATTTACGCTTCTGCTTATTAAACTCTGAATTGTATCAACTTCTGGTGTACCTTGCCTCCTGGGACAAGGAATAATACACGCACGTAAGGAACGCCCGTTGGGTTATTTCCGGTCGTGACACTCCTTAATGCCGAACTCCTCATGGCAAAGTCTTTGTAGTTCGCCGTATGCCCTTCGCCCGAGATGCCTTTACTTGCGGAGTACCGACGCGGCTTTCCAGCCTTCGCCACCTTTGCTTATGGCTTTCGCCATAGGGCTTCGCCCGAATGGCCTTGACGTCTTTGGCTTGAATCCTTGCTGGTACTATGGTTTCGGCAGGTCCGGCCGAAAGGCTTCATGGGATGCCTCCAACAGTAATCCTTTTCCAGTTAATATGGTGCACACAGCTGGCCGAGCAGCCGATGCTAGACGTACGAAAGGTTTTCAGGTGAATTCGGCCAGAGTTATAAATAAGTATCAGAGGAGATACGATAAGCAGCAAGAAAGATGTTATGAAGAGGATGATGGTAGTTTCGATCCTCATTGGGGCTGTGAGTTCTTTAGGTTCTGCTGGAATGAGGGTATGAGCTTACCAACTATTGAGGATTGTCCTGGATGCGGTGATGTTGCAGGAAGTTCGGCCGATCATACAATAGAAACAATCGGCTAAAGCAAACAAGAATCCCTGTTCATCAGAGATTGGGCCCGGTAAACCAGCATAGTTAGTTGGAGGATGACGAAGACAGGAAAACTCAGTGGTGTCCTTCTGGTATTTTTACAAAGAATCAGAAGAGAAGGGTTCAAAGGTTGAGGAATAGGGAACGCTTTCAGGAGGTCGAGCAAGAAATCAATCGTCGGATAAAGAAGGCAAAACCGAAGCAGGAGTGGCGTGTCAAGGGTCAAGCTTCTGGGGCCGATGATATAGCAGCCGATGAGGCAAAGAGGTTGGCAAAAGGAAAAAGTGTGGTAACAGCGCTGATTAATATGGTTTTTACCTTGCCAGCCGAATTTGGGACCGATCAAGCCGATGTCGATGAAGTGGAAGAGGAATCGGCTAAGTTGGTTCTATCGCCAAAACAGGCAATCTTTGAAAAGCCTGAGGGGACAGAGAATCGGCACCTTAAACCATTGTATATAAATAGCTATGTCAATGGGAAGCCAATGTCTAAGATGATAGTCGATGGTGGGGCTGCGGTAAATTTGATGCCTTATACTAAATTCAGGAAGTTGGGTAGAAATGCCGAGGATCTCATCAAGACGAACATGGTGCTCAAGGATCTTGGTGGCAATCCATCAGAAACAAAGGGTTGTTCTAAACGTGGAACTGACAGTCGACAGTAAAATTATTCCTACTACGTTTTTTGTCATCGATGGGAAAGGTTCTTACAGCTTGTTGCTTGGAAGGGATTGGATTCATGTCAATTGTTGTATTCCTTCAACCATGCATCTGTGCTTGATTCAATGTCAAGGCGACAAGATTGAGCTTGTGCCAGCCGACAGGTCAGTTAATGTTGCCAGTGCCGATTTAGCTCTTTGGCCTTGATTGCTTATCTCGAAAGGTTTGGGATGGAGATTTTCTAAAAGTGTTCGATTCTGATATACAGCCAATTGAAGATGGAGAACCCAAGCTATTACTTTGAGGGCGTCGTGGAGGGTTCAAACGTCTACACCAAGGATACAGTAGATGATCTCGATGACAAGCAAGGTCAAGGTTTCATGTCGGCTGATGATTTAGAAGAAATAGATATAGGTCCAGCTGATCGACCGAGGCCGACATTTATTAGTAAGAATTTGTCTTCAGAATTTAGAACCAAGTTGATAGAGCTTTTGAAAGAATTTAGAGACTGCTTCGCTTGGGAGTATCATGAGATGCCAGGACTCAGCCGATCAATCGTTGAATATCGGCTACCTCTCAAACCAGGGGTTAGACCGCACCAGCAGCACCTGAGGAGATGCAAAGCCAATATGCTTGAACCTGTCAAGGATGAAATCAAACGTTTGTATGATGCCGGTTTTATTCGTCCTTGCCGATATGCCGAATGGGTTTCTAGTATAGTTCCTGTTATCAAGAAAAAGGGTAAGGTGAGGGTATGTATTGATTTTAGGGATTTGAATAAAGCTACCCCGAAGGACGAATATCCGATGCCAGTGGCTGATCAGTTGGTTGATGCTGCTTCAGGACATAAGATATTAAGTTTTATGGATGGGAATGCAGGGTATAATCAGATTTTCATGGCTGAAGAAGATATCCATAAGACAGCTTTCAGGTGTCCCGGTGCGATCGGCTTGTAATGACTTTCAGGTTGTAATGACTTTCGGCTTGAAGAGTGCTGGAGCCACGTACCAAAGGGCTATAAATTATATATATCATGATTTAATCCGCTGGTTGGTTGAAGTCTATATCGATGATGTAGTTGTTAAATCTAAAGAAGTAGGGGATCACATAGCCGATTTGAGGAAAGTTTTCGAAAGAACCAGGAAATATGGCCTGAAGATGAATCCGACAAAGTGTGCTTTTGGTATATTGGCTGGCCAGTTCTTGGGATTTCTTGTTCATGAGAGGGGTATTGAGATTGCTCAGAGGAGTATTAATACTATTCAGAAGATTAAACCTCCGGAGAACAAGAAAAAGTTACAGGAGTTGATCGGCAAAATAAATTTCGTTAGGAGATTTATTTTTAATTTGTCTGGAAGATTGGAGCCTTTTACACCATTATTAAGATTGAAGACCGATCAGCAATTTACCTAGGAGGCAGAACAACAGAATGCTTTGGATAATATCAAGGAATATCTTAGTTCCCCACCGGTTTTAATCCCTCCACAAAAGGGGATACCTTTCAGGTTATACTTATCGGCTGGTGACAAGTCGATTAGTTCGGTGTTGATTCAATAGCTTGAAGGAAAAGAGAGGGCAGTGTTCTATTTGAGTCGTCGGCTCCTGGATGCAGAAACAAGGTATTCTCCCGTGGAAAAATTGTGCTTGTGTTTGTATTTTTCTTGCACTAAGTTGAGGCATTATCTATTGTCCAATGAATGCACTGTGGTATGTAAAGCCGATGTGATCAAGTACATGCTATCGGCTCCGATTTTAAAAGGGAGAGTTGGAAAGTGGATATTTTCCTTAACGGAGTTTGATCTTCGGTATAAGTCACCAAAGGTGATTAAGGGACAGGCTATAGCCGATTTTATTGTGGATCATCGTGATGATTCAATCGGCTTGGTTGACATTATGCCTTGGACATTATTCTTTGATGGATCTGTATGCACTCATGGTTGTGGTATCGGCTTGGTTATAATTTCGCCTTGGGGGGCAAGTTTTGAATTTGCTTATGCTATTAAACATCTTGTAACTAATAATCAGGCTGAATATGAGGCAATTTTAAAAGGGTTACAGTTGCTTCAGGAAGTTGAAGCCGATGCTATTGAAATTATGGGTGATTCATTGTTGGTGATCAGTCAGTTGGCAGGAGAATATGAATGCAAGGATGATGCGTTGATGATTTAATACGAAAAATGTCGAAAGTTGATGGATGTTTCGTCTAGTAACTTTGAAGCACATATCTCGAGAACAGAATATAGAGGCTAATGACTTGGCTCAAGGAGCGTCGGGATACAAGCCGATGATAAAAGATATTGAGATAGAGATTGCTACGATTACAGTCGATGATTGAAGATATGATGTGTTTCAATACTTACAGAGTCCTTCCCAATCGGCTTCGCGGAAATTGCGTTATAAGGCTTTGAAATACACCTTATTGGATGATGAGCTCTATTATCGGACGATTGATGGGGTGTTGCTTAAATGTTTGATTGCCGATCAGGCAAAAGTTGCAATCGGCGAGGTTCATGAAGGGATATGTGGCACTCATCAGTCGGCTTATAAAATGAAGTGGTTGCTTCGACGTGCCGGGTATTTTTGGCTGACGATGCTAGAGGATTGTTTCAGATATTATAAAGGTTGTTAAGATTGTCAGAAGTTTGGAGCGATCCAGAGAGCGCCGGTGTCGGCTATGAATCCTATTATTAAACCATGGCCTTTTAGAGGTTGGGGAATTGATATGATCGGCATGATTAATCCATCGTCGAGTAAAGGACACAAGTTTATATTGATGGCAACCGATTATTTTACCAAGTGGGTAGAGGCGGTTCCTTTAAAGAAAGTTGATTCAGGGGATGCTATACATTTTGTTCAGGAGCATATAATCTATCGGTTTGGTATCCCTCAAACTATTACGACTGACCAGGGTTCAATTTTTGTATCTGATGAGTTTGTTCAGTTTGCCGATACTATGGGAATTAAATTATTGAATTCTTCACCGTATTATGCACAAGCTAATGGGCAAGCCGAGGCATCTAGTAAGAGCTTGATCAAGTTGATTAAAAGGAAGATTTCTGATTATCCTCAGCAATGGCATACTCGGTTAGCTGAGGCATTGTGGTCTTATCGGATGGCATGTCATGGATCGATACAGGTTCCTCCTTATAAACTTGTTTATGGTCATGAGGCTGTTTTGCCATGGGAGGTTAGAATCGGCTCAAGAAGGACGAGGTTGCAAGATACTTTAACAGCCGATGAATATTATAACCTTATGGCCGATGAGAGGGAAGATCTGGTTCAATCATGGTTACGAGCTCTTGCAAAAGTTTCTCAGGATAAGGAGTGAGTTGCCCGACATTATAATAAGAAAGTAGTGCCCAAAGATTTTTCGGAAGGTGAACTTGTATGGAAGTTGATTTTGCCGATTGGGACTCGAGATAGCAAATTCGGCAAGTGGTCGCCGAATTGGGAAGGACCGTTCCAGATTCATAAGGTGGTATCTAAGGGAGCTTACATGTTGCAAGGACTCGATGGAGAAGTTTATGGTAGAGCACTAAATGGCAAATAATTGAAGAAATATTACCCTAGCGTTTGGGTTAATGCATGATCGGCTGATGTTGCCGATGCATGATAGCCGGTGTGTTTATATCGCCTTAAGATGGCCGATATGGCTATATCGCCCTTACTCATTTTTATAATTTTCACAATGTTTTTGGCATTGTAAAATTAGGGGGGCACATACATGGAAAATAGTTAAATTTTGAGCATTTTGAGCATATTTGGGAAGTATGTTAATTGGCACAAGGATTATACAGATAACAAAGTTACTAGCGTGTTTTAGCCGATTACAAAAGTTTTCCAAAGTTTGTTACACAGAATGTCACCGAGACAAATATCGCTAGATAGCCGATATAGCCCTTTGTCTAATATGTTCTACTTCATCTATGGCTTGGGCATCTTGAGCATCGGTTCCAGGGATGATTTTCAAAGATTTGGTCATATCAGCGACGGTCTTGATGGCCGATTTCAGCCTTGCCTTCTGTTCTTCGACAACCTGTGGGAGATTGGCTAGTTTCTTGTGCTCCATATCCAGCTCAGCATTGCATTCTTGGAGTTGTGCCATGAGGTCAATCTTACGAGCTTCAAGACGATCGATGTTTGATTTGATCGGGCCCTCATACAATTGATCAAGCTTGGATTTCTCTGCGTGTACAAGCTGCCGATTGTGCTGGATTGTAGCTTCGATATCTTTGCGCTCCCGACGATCGGCTATCCTCTGCCTGGGCTTCTCCAGCTTGAATTGGTGCTGTTCAAGGTAGACTGCTGGAGTAAGAGCGTCGGCTAATTCATCCGGAAGAAGAGCTTGAATGTCTGTGAACCTTGCCCGGATTGGTCCGCAGTTGGTCACCAGGTTATCTAATGACGCTTCTAGCCGATGAGAGATATCTTCGAGCGTTTTCTTCACATCATCAGGCAGAAGAGCTGTTGCTTTGCTGGTGGTGTCTTCTTCTGTTTCATCGAGGTAATCTTTGATGTCGAAGGAGAATAGATCGGCTAAAACCTACAAAAGATAATATCATGGATGATTAAGGGTCAGAACATGATGGGCCGATCTCGAATTCGTGTTAACAAGACTTACTGGAATAGCAGGAGTAGCTGGTTGTTCTTCTCCTTCAACATGATGACTGTCTGCAGCCGATGGAGTGCGGCCACCTGATTCTACCTGCAAAAGAGGAGGAGAAGAAGGGGGAGGCTGCAAAAAAGGATAAATGTTAGACATAGTTGGCCAAGATTAGCTAGTGAGATGATGAAAAGTATCTTACTGGTGGAACTGGTTTGGGAGTTGGCGCAGCCGATCTCTTCCTCACAGTAGTTTTCTTTTTCTGTAGTTACTGAAATTGTGAGGAATCGGCTATAAGGTAAAACGATTACAAAAGGAATCAAGAGAAGCTGCTTACTCTTAGAAAGTGAACTGGAGCAGAAGGAATTGAAGGGGTATGCTTCGGTGAAGCCGATGGTGTTCTTTCTGTGTCACTTATTTCGGCTGCGGCTTGATCGACATCATCTCCAATCACTTCTTCATCCAGAGCTTGTTCGATGGATGGATCTAGAACAGACAGATCATCAGCTGGCGTGGTCTTCTTTGGCTTAGTTTTCTTCTTTAAAGCTGGGGCTAAAATATCCACAGCCGATGATCTGGTTTTCCGCTTCTTGCCGGCATCGGCTGGTTCTCTGATAAGCCCTTGGAGAAGCGCTAAAGTATTGGGGACATTATTGCCGATGACGGAGGGAGATGGCCCACCTCCATTTGGAATTAGACCTGGAGCATATTTAATGACCCTACCACTGTTACTCTGGCGAGGAGGAGAGGATTCTGTTGTCTGCAGGTTAGAAGAAAAGGTTAGTTAAAGTTCAAATCGGCTGCCAGTTATTCAAGCAACATTGATAAAGTAAAGATTTACCTGAGGAATGGCATCGGGAAACAGGTCTGTCATATACATGGAAGCCGATTGATGGAACAAATGCAGCTTCCATTCACCCCACCATTTGTCAAATGCCCTGCTCCTGGACCTTGCCAACTCTATGTTCTCAATGCTTCCAAGTGGGGGTCCTGGGATGTTCAGCAACCGATCCATCATTAAGGTTGAAGAAATGTCACCTCTACACTGGATCTTGTCAGCAAAGTACAGGCCGATTGGTAGCTGTCCCATTCCAAATTGTCTAGCCGAAGTCATTGGGTGATAAAACTCATAGGAGACTTGAATATTTCTCCCTTGATGGATGCCAACAGGGAGAATACATGGGCTAATGGCACTAGTGAAGACTTCTCTAGATTGCTGAAATTTTTCGTGATTAATGTCTTCAAATCTGAAATCGGCTGGTAGTTCAAAATCCATTGAGTCGACATAAAAGAACCAAACTCGGGCATCCTTCTGAAATCCATCATAGAAACTGAAGAACCAATCCTTCAAAAGTTCAGCCGATAGCTTTGCTCCTGCATCGCCTGGTGTAGATGCATACTCTCCGTATGACATGCATCTGCGATGAGTGCGTTCTTCTCCATCATCTTCCACAATCGGCTCCAACCTTGGAAATTCGGCTTCTGTCACAGATGGCCGATTGACGACTTTCATGACTCCCAGGTTTAGCCAGGATTGCAATAGCCACCATGGTCCACCTGCCCCAACTACTGAGCCGACAACTATCTTGGCCGATGCATTGTTCAACATTTGGTATAGATAGCTGAGAAGGATCTTGCCCAAGGGAAATTGTTTCTTCGATTCTAGGGTTCGGCTAAGAATTGCCAGTTGGTTGTAGGACCGCAGCTTGATCCGCAGAAAAAAAATTTCTCCAACTACATCAACAGAAAAGCCACATGTTCTCTGGGGATGACTGGCCCTTTGCCCATATATGCTGCAATATATCCTGACCAGCCTCCAATGCTTTTAGTCTTGAACTCGAAGGTGTTCTTGGTATTTAAGTTCATGGGGTTAGCCGATGAGGTCACATCTAAGCCAGTGAGCATGATGATATCTAGCAGAGTTGGGGTCATCGGCCCTTGGTTGAAGAGGAAGGCGTTGAGGGTGTTGGACCAAAAATAAGTGGCAGCAGCTATCAGGGGTTCATCTTTGGCTGAATTTGCTATTGTAAGGGCCAGGGCATGGCTGATTCCAATTTCATCCCAATGGGCTTGTTTGCTAGCCGATATCCGCTTGTACCATGCAGGCCAGCTTTTCTCAAGAGAAGGCCAAGATTTAAAAGTGTTTTTCCAATGGCTTATATTTGGATTGGCCAACCTAAAAGGGGTTCTATTGGTTTCGGCTATGATGAATTCAGTAGGATCAAGATTGCCGATTGGACCAAGAAAGTATTGTTAGTGGTGCAGCAAACTGGGAACCGCAACAAGATTGGAAAGATGCTACATGTACAAAAGAGGTAGAGATGAAGAAAACAAGATGAGATGAAGAAAATCAATCTACTGTGTAGGAAAAGGGCATCTGACCAATGGATACATACTTCTGCATACTCGGCTGATGGTGTGGCAAACGGACTGGTTGATGGCGCAGCGGACGGATCGGCGGAAGTCAACATTGCCGCGGGTGGAGATATGGCCGGGGAGGAAGTCTCCTAGGAATCGCCTTGCACGTCGGGGAAATCGCCGGAGAGAGAGAAGACGGAATTCGCTTAGGAGGTGAAAACGGAAGTCACGATGTGAAGATTCTCGGGGGCAACGGTTAGTATTTAAAGCACTGTGTAACGGTCAGAAAACGGCGAGTGCGATTTTCACTCGGAGTCGGTATATGGCAAATCCGAAACATTATCTAATATTCCGGACATGGGGGGCATGTGTTAACGACCAAATTTGGTAACTTCAATATCGGAGGTGAAGGTCAGACCGAAGCAGGATCCAAGACGAAGATCGTTGTGGAAACAGAGCAAGAATCGGCTGCATCCAAATCGGCTACAGTCAGGATTGGCAGAGTTCGAGTCGGACAGGGTTAGCCGATATAGCCGATTCCGGCAATACGACTCAGTGTACATCATCGGGTTGAGTTAATGTGCTTCAGGGTGATTGCCACGCAGGGATAGAGTCCTGAGAAGGCAATTGTATCTATTAATTAGGATATTCTATGTAATTTCCTTAGAGATATGTGTGGGCAAAAGTCTGCCGTAAAGACTTATGGTATCTTAGAGTTTGTTAGAGATAATAGTCGTGTCCGGTATGGACATATCTTGTAATTCTCGGGTATAAATAGACCCCGAGCTTCATGTAAAAAATTAACACACGTTCAATACAACTTCGGTGCATCGCCACCCTTTTTGCTTTAGTTTTATTTCGACGAGTTCTTGCTTTCGGGTTGAGCTACATCGGTTTCGATCTTCAACAAGAGGTAAGACTTGTTATGGCGGTTTGCGTTATTGGGATTAGTGCTTCCATCATTATGACACTCTAATCTTGTTTATGTAATCCGTCGAGTTATCATATATATATAATCTCTAGCAATATCGTTATCTAACCTACAATCGGCTAGCATCTGTCAATAGAGTACAGCCGATTAGGTTAGATCTTGACGTTGATTTAGATTACATAGGATATCTACCACTCTATGAAACTTCCAGCGGCTTGATTGTCTAGATATTGTTCTTCTTTTCATACTTAATGCTGCATCAGTTGAGTTTGATCTATTAAGTCGTGCTTAGAATAGCAATCTCTAGCCTGCCTTCTGGTTGCCGATTAGGGTAGTATCGGGGTTTCAGCCGATCTTACCTGATTTAACTACTTTTATTCTATATGCTTGATTGATATGTTAAATCCGCCCTTCATGTTAGGATCTTATTGCATTTAAGTATATTAGACTTCTGTTTGATATATTTTATTCGCTCTTAATATCTTAATATAGAGTGGTATCGGAGTATTAGCCGATACATGCTAGATCTATCTGATCGGCTATGCTATGAACATATATAGTCTCGCTATTAATATATATTTCGATCTAAGTGATTTATACTGTCTCGGCATGGCGTCCGATCTATCCCAATCACTTGATTTAAGTATATATCGATATAGGGAGTATATATTGTTAATATCTACAGCCGATCGAATAGATTTAGTTCCTTCTTATTTATTCATGACCGCCGATCGATGTATACATGACATCGGCTCAGAGATAAATGATATGTCATCAGCACCTAGCCGATCGGCTATCGTTTATAGGATTAATTACGGTTTCTTTGTTTCTATTTCTTGTTGATTGTAGGATCAAATCAACTGGAACGCTTACACACCCAAAGGCGAGTTTGGACCTGCACTGGAGTTAAGCAGATCTCCCAGGCCTCGTGTTTTCTGTCAACAGGTACACATAATGGAAACAATATTGATTTTTATGGTTACTTGAAAGAAATAATTCAGTTGCAGTATAACTCCAATTTCAGTGGTCGCCGGACAGTGGTTCTATTTCGATGTGATTGGTTTGATGTTTGCAGCAAGAAGGTTAGAATGAAAGACGATGGATTTTTTTAGGAGTGTGAACCATGGCAGTTGTTGGTACAAGGATGATCCTTTTATCCTAGCAACACAAGCAACAAAGGTATTCTACTTGAAAGACACAAAGTATGGTGAAAATTGGAGAGTTGTTCAAAAGTTTACTCATAGGCACTTGTGAAGTGTGGCTGAAAATGATGATGATGGAAGACCCAATGGCTTGGGACTGTCATACCAAGATGATACATGTGTAGGTTTGCAGGTAGAATTTACTGAAGGAATTTTGGAGGATGAACATTTGGTAGATGGAGATTCACTTCATGTTGATGCAAGTGTAGTTGATGAGCTTCTTAGACGAAGGCAAGAGGAAGTTGATGAAACTGAGACAAGCGATAAAGAAGATGAAACACGGTTGCAATATGTCAGTGATAATGAAGGTCCAATAATCCCTGTTGATGGTGATGATAGTGATATGGAGTAGATTTGTTCATCCTGGATGTAATAATTGTGATCATAGTGATATGGACTAGATTTGTTCATCCTGGATGTAGCAATTTAATTAGCCTTGAACTATATTGTTTTAAGCTTTTTGTTCATTAGAGACCATTGTTTTCAGACTTGGGAGAGCTCTCCTGCTGTCACTTGCCTATGAAAAATTCATGCCAAATAGATAGCGCGTGAAATATAATTTCATTCATAGTAGGGGTCCAAAGATGTTATTCAACAGAAAAGACATCACAGACCAAGCAGCACTCATAGGTGCATTTAGATATATTCACATGACATACTAGCAGCCATGTTCACACAGACCAAGCAGCACTCATAGGTGCATGAATAAGTAGCAGTACACTAGAAGGTAGCAGTAAACTAGAAGGTAGCACTGCCATGCAGCATTAGACTAGAAGGTTATAGTTGCATGTCTCATTCACAGCAAATCGAGACTGTACACTACAAGGTTGAGTTGTTCATTCTGTTCGAAGAACTCGAACGCACAGGTCGCACCCATAGTGAGCTTGTTGGCTTGAACGAATGTTTTCCAACCCGATGTCAAAATAACCCTGTCATCCGGAGATATTCCAATCTTCATGCTGCATACGGTTGTCCATTCACCATTCATGACCCCGAAATCGTCGATAGGTTCTTCGAGATATTTGTGCAAGTACCTTCTGCTAAATTCAGGGTTGAAATATTATTGTCGATTTGTTAGTAACAAAACATGTGCAAACAAGAACAGTAAACTTGGGTTGGCTTACCATTTGTTCGCCTTTTGTGTTTGTATAATTGATCATGTAAACATACAGTGGGATGATGGACCGTTTCTCTTTCAGTGCAACGATGCACGCTAACTTTTCCTGGAAATCCTTAGTGAGAGTAACATCATTTCCATACCAGCAATGGGTATGGAAGCCTCCGGCATACCGCAACCCTTTCGGCCCTGCAACCCTCCCAGAAGAAGTATTGCAATATCAATTTACAGGCAACACTAATTGCATTCAAATGTTCATTTCTAAAAAAAAATCACTAACCGCATACTATAGTTTCGCGGCGGACACTTGCAAGCATCGATATTGCCCTTTCCCTTTCTTTGGCCTCACCATCAGAGCAATCAGAAACATCATCGGAGCCACCATCAGAGGTATCATCCTCACCATCAGAGCCATCATTACCTCTGCGACGCGCCGATGACGCAGCGCCGGCTTGGTGAGGCGACGGGAAGAAGGATGACGGACCGGCTTGGTGGCACGGCGATGAGGTCGATGAGGGGCCGGCTCGGTGGCGCGTCGAGGATGTCGCCGTGGTCTGCTTGCCGGCTCGGTAGCGCGACGAGGATGTCGCCACGGTCTGCTTGCCGGCCTCGGCGATGAGGCGAGGAGATTGATGGATTTGGGGATCCGCCGCCGAACTTGTACGCCTCCCTGGCTTCATGGCGCCGACGCGGCGGCAGCGAAGGGGACGGGTGGGGCACCGACGCGGCGGCAGCGGAGGGGACGGGCGGGGCGGTGGGCAGCGGCGGCGGAGTGGACGGGCGGGGCGGCTGAGGGCGGCGGCGGCGGAGGGGACGGCCGATTTGGGAAATTTGGGGATCGGCTGAGATATTAAGCAAATGGACATGTGATTTTACGCCTATACCATTCATATATTTCGTACAATTAGGAATCTGCATGGGTAAAATGGTCATTTTGACCGATGGTTGACCATTCGCCTCTTTTTGTTTATTTACCGCTGCGGCAGAAGTACGATCGACACCGCCCGTCCCGAAAGTCAATGCCTTCATCCTAACCTATGCCACCGGCTACCGGTCTGCACCGACCAGAACTTGTTTCTAACGTCGCTCATTTATTTGACCGATGGTTGACCAGTACTTTTATTTGTTTATTTACGGCCGCGGCAGAGGTACCATCGACACCGCCCGTCCCGAAAGTTAACGCCTCCATCCTAGCCTACGCCATTGGCAACCGGTCTACACCGACCAGAAGTTGTTTCTAACGTCGCTCACTTATTTGACCGATGGTTGACCATTCGCCTTATTTGTTTATTTATAGCCGCGACAGAGGTACCATCGACATCGACACCACCCGTCCCGAAAGTCAACACCTCCATCCTAGCCTACGCCACCGGCTACCGGTCTGCACCGACCAGAAGTTGTTTCTACATCGCTCATTTATTTGACCGATGGTTGACCGGTACTTTTATTTGTTTATTTACAGTCATGGCAGAGGTACCATCGACACCGCCCGTCCCGAAAGTTAACGCCTCCATCCTAGTCTACGCCACTGGCAACCAGTCTGCACCGATCAGAAGTTGTTTCTGACGTCGCTCACTTATTTGACCGATGGTTGACCGTTCGCCTTATTTGTTTATATACAGCCGCGACAGAGGTACCATCGACACCGCCCGTCCCGAAAGTCAACACCTCCATCCTAGCCTACGCCACTGGCTACCGGTCTGCACTGACCGGAAGTTGTTTCTAATGTCGCTCACTTATTTGACCGATGGTTGACCGGTACGTTTATTTGTTTATTTACAGCCGCGACAGAGGTACCATCGACACCGCCCGTCCCGAAAATCAACACCTCCTTTCTAGCCTACGCCACCGGCTACCGGTCTGCACCGACCGGAAGTTGTTTCTAACGTCGCTCACTTATTTGACCGATGGTTGACCGGTACTTTTATTTGTTTATTTACAGCCGCGGCAGAGGTACCATCGACACCGCCCGTCCCGAAAGTCAACGCCTCTATCCTACCCTAAGCCACCGGCTACCGGTCTGCACCGACCGGTAGTTGTTTCTGACGTCGCTCACTTATTTGGCCGATGGTTGACCGTTCGCTTTATTTGACCAATGGTTCACCGGTACTTAAAAAATAAATGATGTATTAATTTATGTCGTGCTTAAATAAATGATGTAATTATATGTTTTATTAGAATGTATTTATGTATTGCTCTAAGAATTATGTTTGGATACTATTTGTATTTTATTCGCAAAGACAGAAATTAGTATTGGCGCCAAACTTCTTACTTCGAAGGTCCCAGCGCCTATCTTGGCGCTCATGGCCAAAAAAAATTTAAGGTGAAATGTCCGTTTTGTCCCTAAAATTTCATTGCTGTTTTATAGACACACGGTGGATATTTTAGTAAAATCGCGTCGGATCGCCTCTTATCCGGTCCGCGTTCTCCAAACCCTAGCCAAACATCCATTCCCCATCGCCGCCGCCACCATCCACTCCCCCATCCCCCCCCCCCACCGCCACCATCCACTCCGCCACCGCCGCCGCCACCCCCCTCCCCCGCCTCAATCTACTCCGCCACCATCCACTCCCCCACCGCCGCCATCCACTACCCCCCCCCCCCCCGGCCGCCATCGTCCGTTCGTGCCACCGCCACCGTCCGTCCGCCGCCGCCGCCAACGTCCGTGCGCCGCCGCCGCCACCGTCCGTGCCGCCGTCACCGTCCGTGCGCCGCCGCCGCCACTGTCCGTGCGCCGCCGCCAATGTCTGTCCCTGCCGCCATCACTGTCCGTGCCGCCGTCACCGTCCGTGCGCCGCCGCCGACACCGTCCGTTCGAAGCCCAACGCCAAGATGCCTCCTGGCAAGCGAAAACAAGCAGATAATACTGATTTTGCAGTACTACATGGGTAGTGCATCACTTGATTTGGGAATGGATTCGGAGTATTTGCCCTACTACAGTAGGGTTTCTCTGATTTGGGAATTTTCTCGATTTAGGGTTCTTAGGCTTGAAGAATTTTTGGGATCTTGTGGACTTCATTAGGGATGTCTTCATTAGAGATGATGGATCAAGAAGTCTAGGAGTAGTATCTTGTCCTTGTGTCTGTCTGTGTTATACACCTATCCTTTCTTCCTAAGTGAAGTGTCCGGGAAGGTTTGATATCTTATTTGCTACTGCATGCTTTGCTATGGTATTTGAATGAATGAATGATGGATGTTGTTTTAAGCTTGTGAAGTAAAGTTTAACAGTTGCTGCTGATTGGAACAATTGTAGTATTCTTAGTTGAGATTCCCCCATCACATAACACAAATGATTACTCTTGGCGTGGTACCTGTTTTGTTTCACCTCTGTATAACATGTTTTGCCGTAGAGGGAAGGGGGATGGGTTCTGCTTGCTGTATGGCAGCGAGTTTGAGCTATGATATGTGCTTAGACATGACATGTTTTGACTGGTTCAAATAATTTCTTTTATGCATGTTAGTGGTTAGACATCTGTTTACCGAAGCTTACAATTACTTTCTATTTGCATTTAAAGATGTGCCACTAAAGGGAATTGAGATAGAGAGGGCACAAACTATGATGAGGAACGCTCGAGTATTTCAGAGTCTTGGAATCAGTACATTAGCTTCTATTCTTAACCAATCAAGTGCAAAGAGCAAGGGCACTGCTCATGAAGACAATGATCCTTTGTATGAACCTACTGGTGACGAGAACAGTGACCATGGTGAAGTTGATAAGGTATTTGCAACAGTTTAAAATTATTTTTCATTTGTACTCAATATGTAACAAGTTATGTATGACATTATTTCTTTTGCATATGATGCCATACAGGTTTCTAATAGTGTACCTAGGAAGAGCATGACAATTAATACCTGCATGCGTTCAGGAAGAACAAGAGTCTCAAAGAGAGTGATGCCAAGTTGTGAACAAGACCAAGCTGCTAGAGTGACTAGACAGAGGACAAGAGAATTGTCTTCAACTGAAGATGATACAACTATAAATCCACAAGATTCTGCCATAGAAGATGTGTCTGTTGCTGCCAACTCTCCTACCCACACCCAATCTGATGACCAGATCCTGATGAGTGATGAAGACAAGTGCTCAAGCCACTTTCTCAAACAAATCACATCCTTTCTTTTTATTCTTATCATGGCTATAATTATTGTTGGTATTATTTCTCTGAACATTTTAACAGATTAGACCTAATATACTTGCATCTATTGGATCGATTATCTTAGACTGCATAATTACATTAATAATTGTAATTGTAGTGTGGCAGAGTGCTATATACTATGGCTATAGTGGGAGAAAAAAATGATAATAATTGTCTATTAATTAAGGCTTCTAATTGTTTGTTAGTTAAGTTTCATGGCTTAGCTTTCAGCTGGATTTTTGGTGTTGCATATTCTGTCGTTTCAGAACAGCCTAGTAATGATAGCTGCCATTTCCAATAACTACAAATTTTATGATTTTCAGGTGAACAAAATGGCATGATTGATCGTTGGAATAGGGGAAGAAGTATAGGAATAGGTCTGGATAGGATAACCCATGGTTTATGCACTAAGATTCCGCTGCACATTGCTGAAGGGAAGAGAAGGCCTGAGGCACCACTGCAGGCTGCAAAGTTAGCATCAGAGGGGGGATTATACTTAGGCAGCACACACCAATCTTTACTCACTGGAAGGAGTACAAGAATGACAGGTCCCTAGTTACAAACTATACGGACAAAGTGGCTGTAAGTACATCAACATGAATTTTTGTTGTTTATTTGGTTGTGTAAATTTAGACCCTTTGGTAACTATGCAACTAGTTTATACCATGATTAGATGATGTTTATGTTGTTTTGGATCAAGTGATAGTAGTTGTGTGCAACCATGCTTGGTTTGTTAGGAATGAAACTGTGTAGTGCCGCTGTTTGTGCTGAAACGCTGTTTCTTTTTTAAAAAGATAATAAGGCATGTACTGAATGTCCACCCTACACAGCAGCAACCAAAAATGAATGCCTTATATGGTTGGAATTTTGGCATTGTAGAGAATTTTAATCTCCTCTTAGATTAATTTTGCTTCTTTATAGTTCTATTCTGAATTTTAAATGGACAAGTAGAACACATGCTGCTGTGTCTTATTTGCTATTTGCTTTTCTTTCATATTACTTTATTTACTCCCAAGTTGAACACATGCTACTTGCTTGTTGTATAACTTTATTCTTGTCTGTCTTTCATTTTGCTTGCAAATTTAGGGAGATTTGTACATATTATTCTTATTGACATGTAATAAGTTATTATCACAAGGTTTATAACGTTGCTTGTGATATGCTTGTAGTGTTAATTTTCTTTTGTCCGTGCTCTTTATTAGGGTCAATTTGTCGTAGACGAAAACAATCAACCAGTCAAGGATGCATGTGCTGATTTGCTCAAGTGTGGACAACAACAAATGAGGTACAAGTTGAAGAAAGCTTTCTTTGATGGTGTACCAGCAAACGAAGTGAGAACAACATCACCATTGAGGAGTATGACTGATGAGCAATGGCAAGCCCTAGTGAATATGTGGTCAGATCCAAAGCATTAGGTAAACCTTCTTGTTGTTGGAAATCATGTTGGCTACTATAATCACAATGTTGCATCTAATTGTTTTGTGTATCATAGCTCAATTGATTCAAGATATTGCAGTCCTAATATCATTGGTTAATTTGATGTACAAAAACTATGTCCATGGCTTAGTGATAACTAGAACTGACGCGTGTATATGTTATTTTCTGTTCTGAATTTGTAAATGTTTTACTTCTGTCCAGTCAATACTTTGTGATTCACTTGTATAATGTAATGTTTACATATTGTGTGCTAATATTTACATAATGTGTGATGTTCTCTTTTGTATTTATGATAGAAGTAAGATACATGTTTTACTACTATTTGCCTTTCTGTAGGAGAATTGTCTGAAAAACAAACTTAATCGTGAGAATGTTCGGTACCAGCAAAGGACTGGCTCTCAGTGCTACATTGCACACTGCCATGTCGTGGTATGATAAAGAAAGTGTTCCTTCATTTTTTACCGCTATTTGATAAAGTAGAATATTGCTCCTGTTCTGTTTTGTGAAGTTCTTTTCATCTGTTAAGTGGAAGTCTACCTAAATTGTGTTATGCCATAACAAGTACTTTTATGTGTTTTGTGTGTAATTTCAGATTGTTGACAAACTGTTTTGTGTGAATTTTCATAAGCAAACTAAGTACAAGGATGTTCCACCCACTGCAATTGATCTTTTCAAGGAGTGCCATCGCAGCAACAAGAATGGTTTCAGTGAGTCTGTAAAGAATATTATTGTGAGTGAGTCTATAAAGAATATTATTGTGAGTTATATCATTCTTCTTTTGCACTTCATTAATGCAACTTTTTTACATGCCAATGGAAAGTGAATACTCTTTTTTCTTATTGGTAGGCTGATATGGAAGACATCATTGATGATCCTTTACAAGATGGGGAAGAACCAAAAAATTGTAATGAAGTTATTTCTCAAGTTATGCCAAAAACAAAGTTCCTTCAAAATGTTGGCTTAGAGTCAGCGGCCCCAAAGAGAAATGGCAAAGCTATTGTTGCAGCACGGGTTCAAGAGCTGGAAGCTGAACTTGATGCAGAAAGGCAAGATACTGCAAATCTGAGAGAAAAACTTTAAGGTCAGCAACATGAGTTGGATTCTTTGAAGAAAAAGGTTGATGAAGCAGAAGCAGCAAGGATGCAGCAGTTAGAAGAGACTGAAAGGTTGCAGAAGTCCTCAGATGAGACCAATGCACTTCTTCGCCGTTTGCTTGCCCTCAATACTTCTTTTGGTGAGCCTCGGTAAGGTTGTCTAACCTTTCACCTTCCTGATTCGTTTTTGGGTTGTGATCTGGACATGGGACATGTGATTGTGACATCTTTTTTGAGCAACTTGATGGAATTTGGTCAGTGATACTGAACATGGTGGTATAGATTTTTGTTCTGAACATGCTGCTGATGTAATACTGTTGTCCTATTGTCCTGTTGTATATGTGGGTACATGTGGATGATTGTGACAATGTATTGGTGAACCTGTGATTGTATTGCCGAGATGTGACTCTAAATTATGCTATGTGGGTACATTTGGATGATTTGAATCGTTGTATTGGTGAATCTGTGATTGTATTGTGATTGTATTTGTTTTGTGAAATGTGAGCTTGTGCATGTGGCCTGAATTGATGTTATTGGGATATCAGATGTGCATGCTAATTTGGTTTGTATTGGATGTTAACTGGGCTAAATTTGATTCATATATGGGCTTTTTGAGTGGGCCATCATATATGGGCTTTTCGAGTGGGCTAAATTTGTTTCATATATGGGCTTTTCTACTGTGCATGCCCAGATGTAAATTTGTTGCAATGCTTGGGCCTATTGGGCCTTTTGAATATGTATGGCCCATTCCATATTTAATTCAATATAGCTGAATTGGGCTGAATTTATTAAAATATATTTGGACTTACTATAGGCCTAGCCCATTAACAGGTTTCTCACTATATGGGCTTTAGTAAGGCCTAGCCCAAAAACAGGTTGCTTATTACACGGGCCTTAACAGGCCATATGGTATCTCATGACGTTTTTTAGGCTACATAATGATGAATATGGGCGTCACAAAGTTATGACGACAGAAGGATCGTCACTAAATTAATGACGAAAAAATAAGGTTTCGTCATAGAACGCCATTAGAGACGCATGATAGGTGACGAATGAATTTTCGTCACGCGAGCGTCACAGACTGCGAAACGTGATAAAATTTTACGTGTTTGTGACGTAAATGAAACGTCACCTATCATAAGATCTCTTGTAGTGCTACACACTCGTATCTCCCTACATGGTCTTCGTGCTAGACATGATATGGCCTCATTCAAGATGCTAATGAGAACCCTGGTGGTTTCCATCCCCAAGCAATTACTTTCCCTCTTATTCTTCATGGTGCTCACATTTCCATGTCAACATGACCGCAATAGGTTTTCATTCTAGTGGGAGAGCTACAGACAGGACAAAGTTTCATACTTTCATTCGGAGTCGAATCCCCAACGCCTTCTATTCCGAGTTTATAGTGGGACCTACGGAACATATGTTTCTTCACGCTTGCATGATTTCATGATGAATTATGTGTTTGTCCAGTTTAGATTCACCTTCCCACAATTTGTTTTTTAGAAAAAAAAAGGCTTTTCGCCCTGCTTTTAATTGAAAGCAATAGCGGCCCGTTTGGTTGGAGGGAGTTTTTAAGAGGGATTGGGAGTTTAGAGGGATGAGGCTATTAAGTGTTTTGTTTGGTTGAGAGACATGGGAATTTTGGTAGGATTAGGATGGGGAATTGAGGAAGAAACTCCCTCCTTTTCAATACCTGGGTAGGGGCAGGTAAATGGGGGGAATTCCTCCTTTACTTTGTCTAAGCAAATCTCAAACATCCATTTTTATTAATGAGCTAATCTCCAACTAAACTCCCTGTCAATTTCCATCACATCTAACAAACAAGACATTGGGATTAAAAATCAAATTCCCATCTTAATCTCATCATAAATTTTCTTGTATAAACTCTCAATCCCCTTCTCTCAAGTTACCAAACAAGCCGTATGGTGTTTTTGCTGGGGGGCCACCTTACAGTTTCACGCAAGAAAGGCACTCAGGCCATCAAGTGGACAACAAGTTTCAGGGCTAAATCCCAACATCTGCCTACCAGAAAAACAGCACTAGAACAAAACCAAAACACAGCACCACATGTTTATTTAAGAAACTTTCATTTTGCCAGCTTTTTGTTCAGCATAAGGCAACGCCTACTTGTGGTTCAGACTTCCAACAGCATCAAGCAGCTAGCGATGAGTATCAAGTACTTCAACCTTGGTGCCACCTTCGCTTTCGCCACAACCCTCCATTGCTGCATTAGAAAAACCAGTCGATATCCCACTGTTAGAGGAGTGCTGACTAATTTATCCCTATAGATCATATTATTTCTTGTGATCCATAATTGCCAACTCACTGCTGCCAAGATCAGAAAACTCATCTATCTATCTATTATATCCTAAAAGTCCATAAAACTTACTACAAACGCTCTCCTAAGCCGCCACTTGGTGCTCTAATAAATTAGAGAAATCAAATAAATTCTGAGAAAAAAGCAAAACATTCTACCCTTAATTTTCACTTAATACGGTGGACCTATTTTTTTTCACCGTTAGATTTAAAATATCCCACCCATACCCCACCACCTCCCAGGCATCCTCTCCCCCTCATGTACGTATACGTCATGTACGTACGTACATTTGTCCGTCCGTCCCTCCTTCTCATATCTTATATCATTCTTTTCATCTTTATATTTTCTACCTAGCAAAATTTAATATGAAAGTAAAATCAAACATTAGATAACTAGTTGATTATAAGCTATCTATTATATTATGTACTAAAAGTAAAACACTCCTACACCATCACGTGAGTTCCTACAAACGCTCCTAAGCCACCACTTTGCGCTCTAATAAATTAGAGAAATCAAATAAATTCTGAGGAAAAAGCAAAACATCCTACCTTTAATTTTCACTTAATACAGTGGACCCATTTTTTTTTCACCGTTAGATTTAAAATATCCCACCCATACCCCACCACCTCCTAGACATCCTCTCCCCCTCATGTAGGTATACGTAATGTATGTACGCACATTTGTCCGTCCGTCCCTCCATCTCATATCTTCTATCATTCTTTTCATCTTTAAATTTTCTACCTAGTAAAATTTAATACGAAAATAAAATCAGACATTAGATAACTAGATGATTATAATCTATCTATTATATTATGTACTAAAACTAAAACACTCCTACACCATCACGTGAGGCTCAATTAAAATCAGAAAAATCCTAAAAATCTATCTATATATCTAAAAGTATATTAAACTTCCTAAAAACGCTCTCAAGCTATCACGTGGGACTCCGATAGACATTCCTAAGTCGCCACATGGCAATCTAATAAGTCGTTCATAAACACAAATACCTAAATTAGGTGTACAATCTCATGGAACAAAATAAAAACTACATCCTCATGACTTTTCTGTAAATAAAATAAATATGTATACTGCAATATGAAAAAACATAAATTAAAAGACATCAATAATATACACCCTACATATAATTAAAAACATATGACTAATCTATGTGGCATATAATCTATGTATTTATTGGTCTATTAAAGCATATAATCAATAAGAGGAATTCTTGAAAATTTTCCTTATGAAGGCACAACATTCTACGTGTAATTTATCATTAGTCAAGTGGTCATGTTATTCGTAGCTATCGGATTATTTCTACATTATAAATAAGCATTTAGATTAAAAACAATAATCCAGGTGTGTTAACAAATTGGAAAAATACATCAAGTTATATTTACGGTTATGGCCAACGAGGAAGAAAAAAAAAGACTATGGTACCCCTTATTAATTAAAAGAAACGTAGAGAGTGGGAAAAGGTTAGGGTAAGATTGGGTAAACAATAAATAATAGTTGTTTGGATATGACAAGTAGTACTACTCTAAAATCCCTTATATTTTGAAACAAAATTTAACTTTCTCGGATTTATGCGACGAAGTATAATCCATCTTTAATTATATGACATAGTTCTATTATCTATATGTTTAATAGAAAATCTTAAATTAATTTATCCTAAAATCCACAAAGACATAGATTGTATAAAAGCAATTATTACTTAAACTATAGAAATACCCATAGTACAAAATATAGATAGTTTCATAGAAATTTAGAACTGCACGCTTTCACACAATTTTAGTTAACAAATTTTTATGTTGCAAGGGAAACTAGAAGAAAATCATAACCAACACTCATAGAAATCCCAATTAAATTTGAATAGAGTATACAGGATATTTCAATAAAAAAAACCACACATAAACAGTTGTAAGAAAATTTCAAACACATTAAACAAGATGCCCACGCACATGCGCGGGCTACCTTCCTAGTTATATACTAAAAGTCAATTAAACTTCCTACAAACATTCTCAAGCTGTCATGTGGCTCTCTAATAAATTGGTAGGCCCACTATTTTCATCTACGAGATTTATTTTTAGAACAGAAAACCATAATCCACCTTCCTGCCCTTTACCCCACCAACCCACCCTCCTCCCGATGGTATGTACATAAGTACGTATCTCTCCCCCAACTATCCAATCTTCTCATCTCTTTCTTTCTTTTAAATTTGTTACAATTAAAAATAATATTTTTAAATCATTTCTGTATAGAGGAATAATCATAACCTTGCACATAAGTCTATTTTATCATTCTTCATTATCGTATTCACGGTGCTTAATTAACCAATCAAATACCAATAAAATGTACTACATTCTTTAATTCATAATAAATATTTATTTTTTATTATATCCTAACCTTAGGATGCTATTGAAGCTGTCAAAACAAAGAAGAAAAAACAACAATGTATCACTTCATAAAGCATTCATAAATAAATTAAATATGATAGATATGACAAAAAATAAAAACATTTAAATCATGAGTGACATTCAAAAAAAAGTTCCTCCATTATTTCAAATCATATCGGAACCTTTCGCATGCCATCCTACAATAAAAAAATATTGTGTAGAACATAGATAATGTAGATCATATCATCATGTATCACCTCACAATCATGCATAAATAGATTAGCTCTATAATATCAAAAAATAAATATAATAATTAGTTCTGATTAGCACTCTAAAAAAATCCACAAAACAAAGTAATTTTATTTAAATATTTCAGAAAAATTGATGTTATCATAACCTTAATATTTAAAGGAATATACAATATCCCAAACTAGAATACTCTAATTGTGTTTAGCACTAAAAAAATGTTATCTCCATTTAAAATATGAATTATCACATTAAAGTAAATCTAGATATTTCTAGATAAATATTTTGATATAATTATATCTTTAGTATTTCAACGACTGTAAAAAATGATTAAATGAACTAGACCGATATGTCTTAATGAATACTAATAGGAGGTGTAAATGTTGATCTTTTCCTCTTTAGTCTTTGGAGTATAAGCTTAAGTTAATCTGATTATATAGTATATAAGGTCCAGTGTACTCGACTCATACATGTCTTGCCTTATGTGTCAATTCTATATTACACTTAAACCCTTGTATCAATTCTGTGTATGTACTACTACCACCAATCATTGAGGCAAAAATATTATTATATACTAAAATACCATTAAACATAATACAAATGCTCCTAAGCCGTCACGTGACCTATTATTTTTAAACATTAGTTTAGATGTATTAAAGTAATCTCTCCATATTAATCTCCCGTGTCCATACCACAGAAAAATATGTACTATTCATCGAAAAAACCTAGAAAAACATACCTACGCATGTATGTTTAAAAATATTAATCTTTCCCTCCTAATCCTCAAATTTAAAACTAAAACTTTATTATGTTTGTACCTACCTACATACCATCAGTCCATCGAGTCCTCTATGACTCCTTTCACTATTGGTAGTAGAACTCACTAGCCTACTTACTAATACACTTTTTTATAAGTGTGTAGACCGTGAGCTAGATATTAAAATTGTGATCGACGTTAGTCTTGAAGGGTATGGCTACGTCGATGTGGCACCCATATTTCAAGCGGCACCCATATTTCAAGGCATTATAGAATAAAGCCTTAGCATCTATGGCCAACTTAACACGTTAGACGGGTATTTATATCTAATTTGAATGGTTTTCTCTTATTAATTGATAGAAGTGGTATTTAAAAATATTTATACATTTAGACACAAGTGAGACATGTGCACTTCGGTATGAAATGGAGATGATTTTTTTATTGTATAATGATATATTAAGTTTGTTTTTTTAATAATCAATTCTATCTTATTAAAAAGGCACCCAACTCATTCAAGAGAACAAAAATAAGTAGTTGTGATAGGGGACTTTATATATAACTAGGTGGGTTTTTTTTTAATATGAGAGACATTCTTATAATTAAATTTAGTGTATCATCAAAGTGTATGGTCAATTTTATGGTAGAGATAAGATAATCTATGGATTTTAAATAAAATATGGTAAGAAAACATGTTTTAGCATTCTTTTAATAAATAATAACTAAATTGCCCGTGCATTTGCACGGGCTTCCTCCCTAGTTTTATTTAATAAATTATCAGAAGTGCTCAACAACTGAGAGAAAAAGTGTTCGAAAGAAACTGAAATAAAATCCCATCCGAGAGCATCCCTGTAAAAGCGCCAAACAAATCTAGCTAAAGGACAGCTAAAAGTAAGATGTTGTGCATTTTCAGTATGTCCACATAACTCACAAAGCTCAGACCCTTTCCATTTTTTTTTTGTTTCCGCTGCTCTGTAGTTTGAACCCTATCCCTCGTAGCCAGTCACAAAAAGTGTTTATGTTTTAAAGGTATGGAAGCTTTGCCATAACAATTTCATTGTTGGGTCCATTACACCTCTAAAAGTCACAGCTTGATACATGGATTTTGAAGAATAAATACCATTCTTCCCTAGTGACCATTAATAATATCCACTCGCTCAGAACAATCTATGTTCTGAATCAAACCTCTCAACTCATCCCAGGCTGCCATCTCTATTACTCCAACGGAGCTTCTAATGGAAAGACAACACTCATCCCAGGTGTGTTTGTAAGAGCAAGTTCCCAACACTCCCCTCTCGTTTTCCGTGCGCACACTTTTCAAACTGCTAAACAGTACGTTCTTTTGCAAAAAGGTTATATACAAAAGTTGTTTAAAAAAATCATATTGATCCATTTTAAAAAAAAGAAATTAGCTAATACTTAGTTAATCACGTGGTAATGGACCACTCCGTTTTCCGTGCATGGGAGATGGGTTCCCAACACCCACCTCCAAACACTACCAGTGGCAAGCTTCTATTCCTGATGTCTTCTGATCACCTGTTTCGCAGTAATTCGCCTACCCACTATGAGAAATATGGCAAGCTTCTATTCCTGATGTCTTCTGATCGCAGCACAATAATATGCATGATGTCAGCAAGCAGGAGTAGCCGTGAATCACTCAACAACAAACTATGCATGAGACTTTGAGAGGCAAGCGAGAGCTGGAACTTGATGTATGTATATGCAAGAAAAATATCAAATTGTGGTCCAAATAATCGTGCATGATTTGAAGTCTCCGGCATTGTTCTACGTAGGCTGTATATGCGCAAATTAAAGGTAACAGTTATGCACAAGTAGTAGTTGCTGTGATATAAGTAACACCCCAAGGTCCTAAGTTCGCATCTATATGGGAGCGAATTTTAGATTGGCTTGTTTGTGGGACTATGTTCCCAATTTAAATGGCTGCAAATATCCGGTTGGATGTAGAGGCCGGGTAAAAAAAAAACCCTTTTCCAGATTAAAAAAAAATACACAAGTAGTGAAAAATAGAGTCTTACATTCTTTGGTTACTTATGTTCCAGCTCCAACCACCGAAATAATTTACTAGTTGTCAGTGGCACATGGTTTACTTTTTTTTAATAAAAGAAACATAACTTTTCTCCTCTATCTACTGGCCTATACAATACTCCCTCCATATTTTTTTGTTTGACGTTGGTTAGCTCAAATTTGAACTAACCAACGTCGTACATTCATGCATGGAGGTAGTACGATTTATTTAATTTCCTTGTTCAATAGCATCAGAGTTCAATTTGAATGGAATTTATAAAATATCAAGTGTGCTAGTTTTTTGTGACTGTTTATGTTTGTATGAATGATTGATGCTGAGAAGGTTTGATTGCAAATATTTTAAAACGTAAGACTTTGCTTTTGAACTAAGAGTGCAATGGTCAAGTCATGATTGAAAGCCGCAAAAGTGGTCGTGCAAGTCAAGTAAGTGAACAAGCGGCCGAGATAGATCAATTGATGCTGGATTGCTTCATGAGTGGAAGTCCAATACCAAAAATCTAGAGAGTACTATGTTTTGCTAACAATGTTACATATCTTTTATAAGTTAAGGAATATTTGTTAAGTAGAAGTAAAACATAGACAAATAAACTAAAATTCAAATGTTCACATGTTGTGAAGTGAAGACAGGATCCTTGTACTACCGATGGATGACAGACACAGTCATATCTCCATACATGACCTTCATGCTAGACATGATATAGCCTCATTCAATATGCTAATGAGAACACTATCCATTGCATGCAGAGAAGCAGCCTGAGTATTGGAACAGGGAACCAAACACATCCTCACAGTTTTAAACATACTGATTGATTGCAAGAAAGTGCTATTCACAGCCTTCCATTCTGAGTTTGCCATTGCACGAATGCATATGCATGATCAGTGTTGGCCGATGGCATGAGGCCCTTCGACCAAATCTACTGAAACCCGTGGCGAAGACAATGGAACAAGAACGGCGAGAGGCGAGGGGTCTTGCGAGTAAGCCAGAGGCGTCCCAGGCGAAGGGTGCAAGGCGAAGAGTATCTGCCGAAGGAAGATGACTTCACCATGGCAAGTTCGCCCCCGCGAGGGCCGAAGAAGCCTTTCCGGCCCATCAAGCCTAGAGGCTATAGGGTCGGTGATCGCCCGACAGCCCATCAGGGGCCCATGATTCTCCATAACAGTATGTACCCCTGTAAATGTCCCTTTGGTAAGGGCAACCATGTAAATTCCCCTGTATAACCTAAACCCTAGTAGTAAGAACCTATAATGGAGTTATAAATAGTCTCCTAGGGCCATGTAATGGGGGATCCCGAAGTAAAAAAACTCTAAGATTAGTACACTTCGTTTCTTTCCAACCACTGTTGAGTAACCACGTCTTTCGACGAAAGACGTGAGCAGTTGACGTTTCGACAACAATCAGGTGATTCAATTTCCCTCATTTACGGTGGGCTCTCTTGTAGGCCTTGTATATATGGTCTACAGAGTGTGCTCTGCCTCTAGTTGCCAAGAGAAGGGAATTTTGAATCACCTGACCTCATATTTAGCTAGATAACAAACTCGTAGGCCTTGTATATATGGTCCGCAGTGTGTGCTCTGCCTCTCGTTGCCAAGCCTAGTGCCATATACAAGGTCTACGAGTGGTTCTGGTTCTGGTTGTTATTCAGCTCGGTGTCATTGTAACTTTAGCCAGCAACCAATATAAATAGAAGGGGCAGTTGTGTTCGTACACCGGTTTTTAACTCCAACTTTGATTTTACCTCTTTTTTCTAACTTTTTTTATTTTGTCCTCGATTTTGTTTTTATTGAAACGTTGTTAATTCAGTAGTATAAGTATGCCATGGCGTATTTGCTCTCAGTTTGTGATTTTGTCTCTGTTTCTAGTTCAAACAATTTGGCATATTCAGGGGGGAGTTTTGAATATTGATATCTTTTGAAATGTTTGATGTAAAATGTCTCAAAACTAGCTTTCTTTGAAATGTTTTGAATTCATGAGTTTTTATGTACGTTCGAAATAAAATATGACCAAATTTTGGGTTAGATAGGTCTTCTCACATTTTCTGAATTGTTTTACAACTCTCTAATCTGGGCATCCAAACTAGTGGCAAACTGAAACATTACTGTAAAAACTGAGTGCACAATGAAAGAGCTAAAAACAGGGGTAAGAACGTAATTGCACCTAAATCAAAATCATGGAACTTTTATGACCCCCGTCGTTCAGTTACAAAAAAAATACCATAGAGGGATAATTTCACTGGATATTTGACCTCTCTCCTTATAGCTGCTTTTCGGTGTACAAATTACTAATTTGTCTGTAAATTATCAAAAGCAGCTTCAGTCTTTCAGCGACCTTGACAATGAAAAATGAAGGGACTAAGTGGTCAATCACAGTCGTCTATGGGCCACAACTTGACCCGCAGAAGATCCTTTTCCTCTCTGAACTTCAGGACCTTAAGAACATCGTGAACCCAGCTTGGTTAATCATAGGTGATTTCAACTTAATCTACAAAGCATCAGACAAAAGCAATGACAGACTAGACAGAGGTATGATGCGAAGGTTTAAAGTGGCTTTGGACAGATTGGGAGTTAAAGAACTAACCCTTTCAGGAAGAAAGTTCACTTGGGCGCAAGACTGTGCAAACCCAACACAAACCAAAATCGACAGGGCCTTCTGCTCCCCAGATTGGGACTTTTTATTTGGGTCGGCTATCATGTCGGCACTCTCATCATCCAGTTCTGACCATGCTCCTCTGTATATCATAGGATATGTTGAGAGAGATTACAACACTTCTTTTCGTTTTGAATCCTAGTGGTTAAAGCTCCCTGGCTTCATGGAAATCACAGAAAAATCTTGGAATAGGCCGCTGCAAACAGCAAACCCTTTTGCCCGTTTTCATTTAAAGCTCAGCAGATTGGCACGTGATCTAAAGAGGTGGAAATCCTCTAACTTCGGAGATTTAAGATTACAACTTGCAATCGCTAATGAAGTAATCTACCAGCTTGATGTGGCACAAGAGGAAAGAGCCTTGTCGGATGATGAACAGTGCCTTCGTAAACTTCTAAAAACAAAATCTCTCGGTTTAGCGGTGTTAGAAAGATTAAGACTAAGACAAAGATTAAGACTTACTTGGCTAAAACAAGGAGATGTCAACTCAAAATTTTTTCAGCTCAAAGCAAATGCCAGGAAAAGGAAAAATCACATCCTCTTGCTGCAAACACCACAAGGCACAGCTGTAACAAAGGAACAAAAAGAAGAAGAACTCCATCGATACTTCTCTGAAAAGATTGGTACTCATGTACCTAGAACTAGAAAACTGAACTGGGATGCCCTTCAGTTTCGCTCTTTCGATCTGACAGATTTCGATGAAGATTTTACTGAAGTTGAACTCAAAGAAGCCGTTGCAGATTTGCCTTCAGAAAAGGCCCCAGGTCTGGACGGATTTATTGGAGCTTTCTATAAAAAAACCTAGGACATTATCAAATCTGATTTGATGAGCGCAGTAAACTCCTTTGCACATCTCCATTCGCTGACATTAGAAGACCTAAACACTGCGCATATCTGCCTAATCCCAAAAAAGGCAAATGCTTCCAGAGTAGAAGATTTCAGACCTATTAGCCTCATGCACAGTTTTGCTAAAATTGTTGGCAAATTGCTTGCAAATAGATTGGCACCAAAATTAGGAGAATTGGTATCCCAGAACCAAAGCGCTTTCATTCGTAAAAGATCTATACATGATAACTTTCTCTTTGTCCAAAACATGATCAAGTACTATCACAGAACCAAGAAACCGACACTTTTCATTAAGGTTGATATTTCCAAAGCTTTTGACACTGTTAACTGGTCCTACCTCCTTGAAGTGTTGGAAGCTTTTGGCTTTGGACAAAAATGGCGCAATTGGATCTCAAATCTCCTGGGCACCTCTTCTTCGATGCCACTTCTAAATGGGATTCCAGGACTCTCCATAGACCATGGGAGAGGGCTACGACAAGGAGATCCTCTCTCCCCAATGTTGATTATCCTTGCGATGGAACCGCTCCACAAACTGTTCGAAAAAGCAGAAGAAGCCTCCCTTCTGACAAGATTGAAAAGACAAAGAAGGTTTCGCTGCTCCCTCTACGCCGATGATGTGGCACTGTTTGTCGCCCCAAAGAAAGAAGAACTGACAACTCTTCAGAAAATCCTTTCAATCTTTGCTGAAATTAGTGGATTGCATACTAACATGGACAAAACAGAAATCTTTCCAATTAGCTGCAATAATCTAGACATCGACTCTTGTCTGAATTCTTTCCCTGGAAACAAATCAAGTTTTCCTTGCCGATACCTTGGAATTCCTTTGCATACAAGACGGCTGCATAAAGTTGATCTTCAACCTTTAGTGGACAAGGTGGGCTCCAGAATCCCGGGGTGGAAAGGGCGGTTCTTCACTTCAGCAGGCAGAGAGACTCTCGTTAAAACAACTCTCTCTTCGATACCTGTTTATCACCTCACAGTCCTACATCAAAACAAATGGCTTTACAAGAAAATCGATCGTCTCAGGCGGGCGTTTCTTTGGAAGGGAGACGACCCTGAAAAAGTGAGCTCAGGCAGCAGCCTTGTTAACTGGCAGAATGTTTGCAAACCAAAATCCTTGGGAGGGCTTGGTATTCTTAACTTGGAAAAGTTCTCGCGTGCATTGCGCCTGCGTTGGCTCTGGTTTGGCTGGAAAGATGAACACAGGCCTTGGCAAGGAATGGAACTTCCTTGTAATGATCTGGATAGAGTGTTGGTCAGAGCTGGAACAGTGATTACTCTGGGGGATGGAAGAAAATGCTCCTTTTGGTCTGATAACTGGCTACTAGGACAATCGCCCAAGGATATTGCCCCAGAGATCTTCAGGCTTTCCAAGAGAAAGATCAACAACGTAAAGCTCAGCTTAGAAAATAATCACTGGCTTGCAATCCTTAATCCCATCACATCTATAGAGGAGATAGATGCCCTAGTGCAGCTTGGAAGCTACCTACAGGAGATCACGCTCAAAACAAATGTGCCAGATGACATCTTTTGGAAGTGGACTGCAAATGGAGAGTACACAACAAAAAGTGCCTATGAAGCCCAATTCGCCGGAATAACCACAAATCTAAATTTCTCCCCTCTTTGAAAGGCACAGGTTGAACCAAAACAACGTTTATTTGGCTGGCTCATTTTACATCAAAAAACTCTCACAGCAGAGAATTTGTTAAGAAGGCATTAGCCTTGCGACTGGATCTGCAGCCTTTGTTCTGAAGCTTTCGAGGATGCGAATCATTTGGCAAAGGGGTGCATTTTCACAAGGAATGAGTGGAATCGGCTATGCAATTGGTTAGGTTTTAACCAATCTCTTTTCTCACTGCAAAATGAAGATATCTCGGTATGGTGGGATTCTATGCTCCATTCAGTGCAAGAAAAAAGAGCGAAGAAAAGGATGATAGGGGCACTACTCACCACTTGGTGGCATGTTTGGCTGGAGCGCAACCGTCGAATTTTCAATTAGCAATCCAAGACCGTGCTGCAAGTAGCATACCTAATAAAAGAAAACATAGATCTCATAGAGCTCTCAAAAAAGACTAATGGCTAACGCTTCGCGGAGCTTTCCTAGTTGTTATCATCTATATCTCTGTAATCGACGATCTGATTGTCCCTTTCCCCTAGTTTGCTTTTGTCTTTGCTTGCTGATTGTAATGATTGGCAACCTTTATTCCTTCTAATATATCCGGCAGAGCTCATGCCGTTCAATGTTTCAAAAAAAAAATAATTTACAGACATACTACCAGCTATAGCATGTGACTACCACACCGCTACAGATGATTTTGTAATATTTATTTGTTGTTCTCTTTTGTTTACCAATGCTGCTGGTCCATAGTTTCTTGAATCCAGCCAGGTCAAACTCTGAGAGTCCTGTAAAAAAAAAAGAAAAAAAATCATGTCGGAACAAAGTCAGTCCGAACAAAAAGTACCAAGCTCTATCACCAGTAGCTACACATCCATATCTCCATATATCTCCATACATGGCCTTCGTGCTAGACATGATATAGCCTCATTAAAGATGGTAATGAGAACCTGGTGGTTTCCATCCCCAAGCAATTCCTTTCCCTCTGATTCTTCATGGTGCTCACATTTCCATGTCAGCATGACCCCAATAGGTTTTCATTCTGGGAGAGCTACAGAGAGGACAAAGTTTCATTCTGAGTGAAATCCCGAACGCCTTCTATTCCGAGTTCACTCCCCATAATCTAGCATTATTATAGCTTGCTAATTAATTAATTGTATGATCTAGCATTCTATTCTGGTGTAGTATATATATATACACGTGCTTCTTATCCCCTGGTGCTGAGAAAAGGGCAGATACAACTAAAAAGGACTTGAGGCTTATGTGGTTGAAGATTTTTGGTCCATATATACTCAAATAATCGAACCGGCCGACACAAGTGGCGTACAAGTAAAATTACCAACTCAATCCATTCGAATGATCCAATTAGCTACCATGGACTAATGAAGTAACTCGATCAGTTTAATTCATCATGGCTCACGAGAACACATCGATGTGTACATAGTCGAGCTGTGTCCACCTCCTGCATATATATATTTCCCCCCCTCTGTTGTCAATCACTTTCTTGCTTGATTAGCTAGTTAATTAAGCTTCTGGTGCTATTCGAATTCTAAATGCACTATTATTTCTTGCTCGGTTGTTCGTTTCCACTTCTAGCTTCCGATTTCCCCCCATTTGTGATCTTTTTCCTCTATTCTGTGGACCGATTGATCATTCTGCGAGTCTTAGTGAATGTCCCGCAGCACAATTAGGGCATGACGGATATGGTTCACTTCATTGCAGCTTGTGGCGCTCCAGCATGTGGTCTCATTTGGTTCTCCTATATATGGCAATGAATAAACCCCCAAAAGCAACACAGTTTCCACTCACCGAGACTCTATATTTGTCGGGTTTATTCTCTCTGTTTACAATCCGTGCATGTGTGTCCACATCAAAGCATTCGTCAATTTGGCGAGCAAATTGCAACAAAAGTGTTATGTCGAAATCCATGTTTCTTTGTCAAGTTTTGATGGCAACGGGATGCCCGATCTTCCTTCAGGTGAAGATAACTATTGATTTGGTGGAAACTTGACACACACGATCCAGCTTCCGATCAACATGATCCGAACCCTGCAATCATAGCAGCACGTCTTCTCTGGTCATCAACCGTGCCGAAGCCCGATTGACCTCACCGAAAAGGCTAATCCCTGCATGTGAATCAAAGAACACAAGCAAGATCAAGAAAAACAACAACTCAATTGCAGATGAATGATTATCAAGGACTTGAAGTTGGGGTTTCACAAACCGATCTAGCGGTGAAACTGCGAAGGCAGAAATAATTTAAGCAAAACCCAACCCTAACACAATGATGGCTACTGAATATATAAGTTTTAGGGTCAACCTTAGACCCATGGACACGACCCTATTAGACTTCGACTCGATACACGGCCCAACGGGGCCAAAGACGGTGATGTAGCACCTAGACAGATTCTGAACGCCTTCTTGTTTCGAATATTCCTGTTGACTTGGGAGGAATTTTGACGTGGTACTAGATCCATTGGAAAGGTGATCTCGTTAGCTTTCCATGCATATGTAGAACGTCAAAATTGAAGTTCGAATACAACCTGGGCGACAAATTTAGTGTGGACTGCTCCTGGAGCCTGAAGTGGACTCGAACTTGATATGAGTTGGATCTCCATCTTGACTTGATCCATCTCCTAGCCTCTCCCCAAATGCTTCATGGTCCTCTCCATAATTCCTAATCATAATTAAATCAATAGGTAGCAATCTATCCTCAAGAGCACATAAAGAAGTACTTAGGAACGAGCTCACTTGTAAATTTAATTGTCGGGCGCAAGCTCTAGTGATTGGATCTTGCAATACAACTTGAGGAGTAGCCTTATCCAAAGGAATAATGTCCTCATCAAGTTTGTTGCGATGCATTTATGATAAATATATTGTATCAGACTTGACGAAGAAAACAAGCATTCTATTTGCATGTGACGTTCATGACACAAACTAAGAGTTTTCCTTGTAAAGCAACAACAAAAAGAGCTGGTTCACCTAAATCCCCTCACTCGTAGATCCGGACCAGCTGATGCTCCGTGGAAGATAGGCATTGGCACCATTTTTCGACTCAAGATGTCCTATGTTTCTCGTTGCTCTAAGGGTATCCTCAATGTCTAAGGCCACTAGAGTAAAAAGATGAGGCCCGCAACCTTATGTTCCTTTGTATATAGCACATACTATAATGTATATGGTCTTTTCTTGATTTTAAGCTAGTACCCGCTCATGAAAAAAAAAGTTTATTCAATATGAATGAAAGAGCACCATGCATATTGTAAAAGCCATGGACTAATTTTATATTTGTTATGTATTGCCTTAAGTTTAAGGTTGGCCATAACAACATTCCTTGCTTTCTCTTCTCCTAATATAAAAAGGTAGAACAAAAATACTACATTATTCGGTACTTTGCATGTAACATTGTGGATGCTGGGAGCTACTGCTTCGACAAGAGAAGACGTAAGACTCCGCAACTCATTAGCACATGTTTTGAATCATGATATTGTCGTAAGCAAGCAGCAACTCAACCCTAGAACAGAAATTCTTTCCAGTCAATACGACTGCAAGTAATTGCCACCATCTAAGCTGATATGCATATCGAACAAACTCTATCACGAAGAAACTAAAACTCATATTCTGGGGACATTTTGTTGTAGGACATCATTGTTTGTCATTTTTACCTTGGGACACTCTACAACACATCCCTTTTGCCACATGGCACTTCGGTCTTGTAGTGATTTACTAAAACATAGTATGCCCAACATTTTAATATCTCTAGCTCAGTAGGAGAGAATTTTAGAAAAGACACTTCTTGTAACACCCCAGGTAACCACATACCTAGAGTGCCACACCAAACATACACTCAAACCACTAACTCCCAAAATTATTAGAAATTTAGATCAGAGTCTCCCCTATTGTCTCCTCACAAGTTCTCTAAAGAAACCCTAGGTGAGGCTTTTCCCCTTGTCATATCAGTTGTTCTAGGGTGGTTTTAGTGGTTTAATTCGTGGATAAGGAAGGTTAGAGAAGGAGTTTTGTTTGTTGTGGTTCGAATTGGCTGTTCTGCACGTTGGTAGATTTACAGTGTTTCGGTTTTTCGAAGTTTCGGAGATCTAAATGATATTTTCTGCGAAAGTGTATAACTAGAAAGTTGTAAATAATATTTATATCTATCTTCTGACCAAAGGGCGTGATTTTATCTCAAGTGGTTTAGACGATACGAATTTTTGAGTATAACTGTTGTTTTTATGTCATAATCTGAATAGTAGTAGATTGAACTGTTTTGGATGGGCTAAACAGTGGAATCAGACGCCTATAGACAAAGTTGTGGATAGTAGTAGGTCGCGTTTGCGTCTTCCCGTTCCTGATCGCTTCCTCCCTCTGCCTCTCGATTCGATTCGAGTTTCGTTTTTTTCCCCTCTTGTAATCTTCGTGTTGATTTGGATTGTCGTCGTGTTCTTCGCCTTTTGTGCCCGCAGATCTCCGTGCGACGCCGCCCGGGAGCCTCCTCTATCTGGATCCGATCGACTTGATTGTTTGGTTTGCTTGCGACATGTTTGATTTTTTTCCTGCCCGGTGATTCGATTCGATCCGATCCCTTCTCTGGTTTCGATTTCTGTTTCGTGTTGTTCCCCGTGTTCGTCCTCTCGGCGTGTTCGGTTGTTGCAGGAGCGGATTTGATCCCGTGGCGTCATGTGGCGAAGGGGAAAGTCGAGGTTTGGAGGAAGAGGTCAGTTTCCCATCTACGGTCCCGGTTGTTTGATTTTGTCACTTGGGTTCGGTGATTGATTTCAGATTTGAGTGGTTGATTACCTTTCAATCGATAGAATGTTCTTATCAGTCCTTGCGCGAGGTGGTTCGAAACCCTGGGTTGATTGTTATTTGTAACCGCTGATCTGGCTTGTGGTATGTGTTTGTGCTCCTCTAGATGATGCAGGAGGGAGGGTGGCTGTTGAGATGAACCGAATTGGTGGAGGTTTGATTATTATGGTCCAGGTTCATGGTTGCTTTGATTAGTTAGATTCATGATGAATCGGGGAGGTGGAGGTTTGGTTGTTATGGTTCATGGTATTTTGATTAGTTCATGGTGGTTCTGAAATTATTCTGACACGAAAGTTTGTGGTGTCTTGACAACCCTCACTGGATTTCCTTTGGTCAGATCCTCAAGATGTGCAGATTTCTAAGTGGTTTGGAGATAGATTTACGGGAGATTGTCAGATGGAACAGCATAGTTTGGATTCTGAACACATTTGATTTAGTTGTTGTCAGCATAATTTGATTAATGCCTGAAAAAGTCTGATTTGGGCCGTTGGTTGTTCTTCAGAATTATTGGTAGTTGCATCTCACGGCGAGTCCTATTTGCTGCATGAATTGGAATCATCATACATACGCCACTGGCAGTTCTTTTTCTGTGATCAACAATCTTCCCCTTAAATCAAATTTTCCATGTTCTTCATCAGTAATTCTTAGTTCTTGCAGATAACACATAACAAAGATGGAATTTGCAATACAAACCTGCCTCGGTCTGCGAGCTCAAGACATGCTTTATTGCCGATGATGTGTATATGTGTTTTCTAGTTTCATATTTTACTTGCTGAGTATTTTTATACTCATTCTTCTGTTTTATTTGGTTTTAGGTATATATTGAGACCGACATGCATGGGCGGGAAGTAGCACCCTTATATACACATTTATCTGCACACTATCAAACTATATTGCTTAGGTCCATAATGATACTTAAACTATATCATGGTTCAGTCTTGTAATAATCTTTTAGATTTCTAATAGTTTCTTCCCCATGGATTATAAGGATGGATCATATTGTGGGAATGATATTGTTATTAGTTTAACTTATAATTGTTTGTCGTGGATGTCCATATTTACTGGGGAGGCTCTGCCGAAATTTCTAATAATTTTGGGAGTTAGTGGTTTGAGTGTATGTTTGGTGTGGCACTCTAGGTACGTGGTTACCTGGGGTGTTACACTCCTATCTTAATAAAGCTCACTCTTGACCAAAATATAAGAGATAAAAAAAACATTTTGGTGGTCCTGACAGAATGGAAATTTCTGAAGTTAAAAAATGGCAAAAATCGCTACTGGACAATCAAAAATAGTGTAATTGGCTGAGGGACACCGTAAAAACGTGACACTGATAGACACTACAAAAGTTGTTTAATTGGCTGCAGGACACCGGAGGTATTATTTTATAATGAGATAATCCATTCAATACCACCGAGTTTGTTCGAGTTCAATGATATGACATTGATATTGTTTCTTTCTATAATATGCCGACGATTTTATCAATTGTTCTATAATACGCCATTGGGCTGTGCCTTATTTTCAAAAATACCCAAAATACCCTTAGAGACAAAAAAATTAACAATAGATTTATCTCATTAGAAGTTTCACAAAAATATGAAAATTTTTATGTGGCCTCCGTACACAACATGGAAGTTTTATACAAGTTTCAAGTTTTTTCTGGTATATTTTATTTTTTAAAAAAAATTTATGTCATATATGAGAGAAAATCTGCTTATAAAAGAGATAATGGTAAAAAATATCTTATGTAGTTTATGAAAGATGATTTATAATAAAAATAATAATAATAAAATATTTTATATGGCATATAACAAATAAGTTATATTTTTTTATAAAAAATAGAAATGTAAAAAACTTGAAACTTCTATATGAATTTTCATGTTGTGAAAGGAGGCCACATAAAAGTTTTCATATTTTTCTGAAACTTCTAATGAGATAAATCAATTGTTAACCTTGTATGTCTATAAGGGTATTTTGGGTATTTTTAAAAAGAAGGCTCAGTCCAATGGTGTATCGTAGAACAATTGATAAAGTCACCGGTATATTATCGAAATAGATAACGCCGATGATAAATCGTTGAACTCGAACAAACTTAGTGGTATAGAATGGATTCTCTCTTTTAGAATTTTTGGGTGAGAAAGTTTGAAACGATGGAAATGCCCTACTCCTTCGTTTCTTGTTGATGCAACCGACATGTGGGCCCACTCACAGTGTTGTCGTCCTCCTCCCGCCAGTGCCCGACGCTGACCGACGCCACTGCATCCCTTCCAAAATCCGATCCATTCCCTCGCCAGTTGCCAAAATAAGTTGAGGGGATTCGATGCCCTCACTTTCCTCTTCGATTCTCCTCAAGAATCCCTTTGCAAACTCGATCTAAATTGCTTGGATTTGAGTAAAGTTCGAGCTTGCCACCGATAGGAATCCTCTCTTCACGTGAGGTTTCTCTCTCCGCCGCCGCACTCCGGATGATATCCATGACACCCTCTTCTTGTCCCGCCGAAGCTGGTCCATGAGCACCTCGACCACGGTGGCGTTCACAGTGAAGTCGTCATGGTGGACAACACGAAACCCCACCGTCATCCTACACGACCATCTCAACGGGGACGGTGTACGGGTGCGGCGAGAGCGGGGTGGCGACAAGGGCCTTGGCGACGTCGGCATTTGGGCCACTGGCGCTTACAAGGAGCAGGAGGAGAAGCGTGGAGGCGAGCAAAGGCAGAGGCACCATGAGCAGCAACAGAGGTGTGAAGGGGGATGGCGGGGTGTGGAGTAGACACCATTATTCCAGGAGTACAGAAGGAGACAGAAAAATAAAAAGGGTAGAACCATACATTTACAGCTATTTCTCTCTCCATTTCCCTCGGAAATAATAAATTAATGCCACGAGTGTCCAGCAGCTAATTACCAGCTTTTTGCGATGCCCGACAGCAAATACACGTTCTTGCGGTCTCTCTTAGCCAATTACACAATTTTTGAGTGTCCTATAGCAAATTTTTCCTAAAAAAATACTTTTGGTTGACAAAGAAAATATAATTTATATATCTTTTTGCCAACTTCTAGTTATTGTATGGAGATTAAAAAAAACATTTTTGGGCATGACATAATGAAATTTTGAAATAACATTTTGGAATTTAAACAGTTTTTTTTCTAAATTCACATAATTTGCTTTTACAGGAAGATATCTTGGTAGGAGTCCACGAGATAGTAGAAGATCAAAATTTCATATGAACCACGAAAAATTTAGCACAAGGGTACACTACTTTAAAAATGTTTCTGCCGGGCCCCTCCTCTGAACTCCACGGCAACGCAAAAGTGGAACCATTGATGGATAAATATCAATGTTCCAAGCCACGCACGCAACTGGCTTGGCAGCCATAGATGGAACACCCAACACAAGCTTAGGACATCGTATGCCTAACACAAACAGTAGAGTCTCATGAACTCGGAATGGAATGCATTAGGGGTTCAACTAGCTTGGAAAAATCTCTTGGTGCTACCTCGGGTCCTGTTGTGACATAGCTCAAGCTACTGTTCTGTCACAGCTGTGATGACTCATGAGGTATCGTGCAGAGAAGAATTTCTACGTACGTTAGGAATTAATCTTGTCTAGATCACCTGCCACGGAGGTATGTGGGGTTTATGATCCATTATTTTGATTTCGGAGGTTTTATATCTATCAATGAAGAATCATGTAGATCTCGTTAAAGAGATAATACTAACACATCTATTAGTTTAGAGACCTTTTACAGAGCTTGGAAGGTACCCAAGGTACCTCTCCTCAACTTAAACATGCACAGTTGATTCTCAAAGAGTAGATTAGGGCCATGTTTGGTTCCATGGGCTAATGTTTAGCCCTCACCTTTTAGCCTCAAACTAGGAAGGAAGCCCGCGCATCTGCGCGGGCTATTTATTTATTGTGTATAAAAATAATCCTAAAAGAAGTCATATCTCACCATATTCAAGAACCATAGTTTATCTTATAATCGTAAATGATATACTAAATGATAATGTCTATCATATTCGTAGAACCGTCACTTTATCTGTTATATTTAAACTCTCCTATCACCTTTCTCCACAAACATATGAGTTAATATGGGTTTTGATTTCTTTTATTTTATTATACATCTAGTTCATGGGTAATATACCAAGCAATAATCTATATTGCCAAAATTATTTGTGCTAATTTTGTTAACACTATTTCCTAATAATGTAAAAAGGATATAGTGTGGTTCCACGTGACAACTTTTTATGGTACATATATATATTTTTCGGGTGAATAGTAGTCTCTCGTATGTACTTACTTTTTCATGTTTATTTGAGCTAATATTTTTATCTCATAAGGGTAGGTATGTGAATTTATAGGGTACGCATCCATATGTTTATATGAGTACCTACTATTACCTTTTATATCGCTAGTAAAATATTTACTTTCAAAAAAATTGGAAGGATGGCGTACGTGAAGCGGTGCCATGGTGACATGGCTCCTTGGAAAACATTGCCATGAATGGTCACTACATATATGCACGATTTGAGAAAAACCTTAGTACTACAAAGAAAAAAATAGAAAAACTACGTGGGAGAATTGAATATGCACTCTTTTTTTTTACATCTGTCCTGTATGTACATATATATAGGAAGGGATTCATTGGTTTCTAGGAGAAGAGGATTACTTGAATAGATCTAATATATGGCTGAAAATAATGGATTTTCCGATTTAAGTGTAAATCGATGGCTAGATTTTTTGCTTTTTTACTTATAATTTTGAGATATTAAAGATATATGAGAGCATAAAAACACTTTTATTTATACTCACAATCTGCTAGTAGTCAATTATAGTTTGTTGTGGCTTGGCGGCACCCTCTACTTACCTAATGGTTGCTCATCACTTAGTATCGTATTTTATCTTTGTTGCTTGATGATACACATGCTCGTTGTACGTCAGCTAATTAATAGGTGTAGTGTGCATAGATGCGCAGTATGACTTGGTGATTGGTGGATAGTAGTTTGTATATAGAAATTATATACACATGGAGTAGTGGGGATATACAATTGATATATTAGGCTACTTCTGATTGATAATGTATATTAAGAATTTTAGTATATAAGTAATGAATTTAAGGATAAGTTCTAAAGTGGTTTTCAAATCGATTACTCCTTTATTTATCATGAGCGTATTTCCCGAACTGCTAAATGGTTGGTGTGTATTTTTACAAATATTTATATATAGATGTTTTAAAAAATCAATGAAATCCATTTTTAAGTTTGTATAATTTAATACTTAATTAATCTCGTGCTAATGATCTATATCGTTTTGCGTGCCCTTGATAAGCTTATCCAATGAGCTAGATCGAATGAAAGCCTAAGTAGCGAACGAAGCCTAGGTAGGAGATAAAGAACATCAACGTCAATGTCAAAAGAATATATTTTATCTTTATTTTCTAATAATATATAAGTAGAGAAGCACATAATACATGAAAAGTATGTTTGTGAAAAATTTAGTAATGTTATTTTGCATATCTAATTTAACTACTCACAAACAGGGTTTTTTTAAGTATATTTTTCAGTAGGGAGTGAGTAAGTTTGAGAATGCTACGCACAAACAAGGTTTTTTTTTATATTTTTGAAACGCAAGTCCAATTTAACCACTTATCGGTATTTCGATCGTCTCAAATTAGCATGCGAGTTTTTTTAAAAGAGATTTCTTATACAAATTCTCATATATTTGCAAAAGCGCACAAACTTAAAAACTTACTCAAATACGTATATTTATTTGCAGAAGCGAACGGAGTTAAAAAATCGACTCATACACGGATGACGTACCAAAGTACCGACAAAGATATCTTTAATTTTTATAATTGCAGAGATATAATTTATATTTTTCATGGCTGTTTTGATGACATGCGCCTAGTTAGAAAATCAAAATAACATGTTTTTTTTACACATTAAATCATAGTTTATATAGGCTTAAATTATTAGCTTGGTTTTTATCTAAGCGAGTACGAAAGAAAAAGAAAAATAGAAAGGCGTGGGGCCCAGCATGTGTACGTACGTACGTACTTTTGTTTTAGATTTAGAAATTCCTACGTACTTAGATACGTACGTACCAATGATTGGAAATACATGTGGGCTTATTTTAAGATTGATCTAATGGTTGAAAATACTGGGACCACCAGATTAAATGAAAATCAACGGCTAGATGTTTTTCTTTTTTCTTATAATTTCTATAATTTATCGCAATGCCACGTGGCGGCGTAGGAGCATTTGTAGGAACGCGATGTGGCGGTTTGAGAGCGTTTCTAAGAAGTTTAATGGACTTTTAGTATATAATAATAGATAGATAGATTAGCCCTCAAGGATCCAAACAGGTGGGCTAATTTTGAGCTAATGTGAATTAGCCCCCTCAAAACATTAGCCCCTCCAAGGGGTGCTAATGGGGCTAATTTTGTGTGGGGACCATCAAAAAGCAGCTCTCTCTCTCTCCTTCTCTCTCCTCTCTTTCTACTCTCTTTCCACCTTTTAGCCTTAAATTAACCCATGGATCCAAACATACCACCCTAAGGTAATGTTTAGCCTACCAATTCATGACTAAACATTAACTCTCAAAATTAGCCCTCGGCTAATCTTTCAAATAGGGCCTTAGAATTGAATTAACATAAACATGGGCAGTTTAGTAATTGTTCTTTAGCCATCGTAATCAACCATTCTTTATTCTTTTGCTATATCTTTCTGCACACCTGCATGTAATTTTTCGATCCATCCAGCCGCACACATACCCCTATATAATGGATGACTCAAATTTCAAAACTAGATTTTATACATCCATCCATCTTTATTGTCTTCAGAAAGTAATCCATACAAAGAGACGGAGGCGCAACGATCAATTTTTCGTTTAGAAATCTTCACAGTCACATGCAAATCTCATGCGGATATATGGAAAGACGCGTGGATCAATTACTTAGTTCTAATCATCAATTATGTGGTCTTCAATTAGCATATAGTTATACGATCTACAAACATTAATCAAGCTAGTACTCCTAGATGCCGTAGTTAGTTTCTTCATTAGGGCATGTACAACCCGTCTCCTCGCCCCATCTGTGTGTTGGTGATTTTGCAAAAAAAACCCGTGCATGCACAGAGACAGGCAGCCCGGCGCCTTCCGACGCGACGAGTTCATCCCGTTCTCCCAGGCGGAGTCGACGCGAGCCCACGCGCTGTAGAGCGCCGTCGTCCCCAGGCGACGGGCGAACGGATCCCGCGTGCGGCCGCGCTCGCCCACAAATTTCCCATTATATGTATGGTTTATAAAAATTATTGTAATCGCGTTTCTATTATTTAATCTTCATATTTATTCTATCAATTAGCCACACAATGGTACATACAAATATATTTATAGTTGATCTAAGCTACATGCAAAGCATTAAACATTTATGGGTTGTATGAGCTGTCTTTATATCTATCTGTACGAGAATTTCGAGGTTCTGCAGACGACCCACCGTCTGTGGGTTGTACATGCCCTTAGTTATACAGATTAGGTGCAAGCCGTGTGCAGTGGCATCAACAGACTGAAGACGTTATCATCTCTCCGCGCTCCGGCCACCAGAGCAACAGAAAAAGTTTCCCGTTTAGTTCTTCCTCTCTTTATAAAATATAGAAACCAAATTACATATCTACTAACCTTTTTCAAGTAATACCTGGCCCTAAAAGTACCTTTTCACAGGTACCTTCCATTGTGGATAGTTAGATTGGAAGCCATGAACGGATTTGACGCACTCCAAGCACAATATAGAAACCAAATTACATATCTACTAACCTTTTTCAAGTAATACCTAGCCCTAAAAGTACCTTTTCACAGGTACCTTCCATTGTGGATCGTTAGATTGGAAGCCATGAACGGATTTGACGCACTCCAAGCACAGTAGAAAATCTCATTAGTTTAATAGACGGTCATTCGACAAATGTAAGGCTAATCAAGGTACATTTTGGAACCACCTACTTGGACTAGCAGACCCTACGATGGGCATAATAAGAATAGACATCCATTGAGAGGGAGGCAGGGTATGGCTCATGCAAATGATCAGATGACTAACATAAGATTCATTAAGGTATGATTAGGGTATAGTATGACTCAGTCAAATAATCCATATTTACAGTTGACACATGCATGGTCTCATGTGTCATCCATATTTCTAGGAATTAATATATCACAGTAGGTAGTAAGTAACTAATTAACTAGACAGAAAGAAATGATCCATCTCTCATTCTTGTTGTTTACCAGTTGCCTCTAATCCGTATCAACTCGAGTCTGGCCCGGAATATCCATATCTCAAAGTCTTTAAGCTTCCATCTCTCATTCCCGTTGTTAATTACCAGTTGCCTCTAAGGGCAGTCCCAACCCATAACTCTAGACATGGTTTCCATAAACTCCACATCATCAAGAAACTAGTACTAGACACTACTCTTCCAATGCAAACACCACTATTCCATACTTCAATTTAATGCTACTTATCTCACATGATATCTTGTATGTTGTGTAGAAACCATGTCTCATGCAAGAAATTGTTTCCTTCTCTTTCCTCATTTATTCATTTGCCACATCATTTTTTGTCCTAGGTGGCAACTTATTTAATGATATGCACACTATCCTAGTCACACCCCGTGCGTCTACCCTTCCTACGAGACGACGCCCCAATCTCCCCCCAATCCCGCGTGCTCGCATCGCCGCCTTCCCGCGCCAGGCCGGAGAGGCGACAGGCCGCCGCTCCGCCGCGAGTGGGGAGGGGACCGGGCGGCCGCCTCGCCGCTTCTCCTCCGTCGACCGCATCAGGCCACAGGCGTGAGATAGCTGGGAGCTGCCGCCGCGCCAGGGCGGAGAGGCGCCAGGCCGCCGCGCCGTCGCGAGTGGGGAGGGGACCGAGCGGCCTCCTCACCGCTTCGCCTCCCTCGACCACATCAGGCCGCCACCGTGAGCTAGCTGGGAGCCACCGCCGTGCCGCCGCGAGTAGGGAGGGGAGTTGCTCAGGCTCGCCGACGACCCCGACGCCGACCTGGTCTTCAAGAACGCCGCGCTCGACACGGACGTTCTCTACCGCTCCGGCGAGACGCACCAGGTAGCTAGAGCCGCTCGTTGTTATCAATTTATCATTAAGAAAAATATACTTCTTCTTTTTTCTGCTACTGCTCATCTCTTACTGACTACTAGCATACCATTCTTGATTTCACCAGGGTGTACCCACATACTGCCATGGTTGGTTTTGCTTATTGTGCCCACCATGCATAAATGATCGCTATAATTTGGCATGTACAAAGTACGCAGAAGAATACTGTTGTTTCAGTATTGTCAAAGAAAGCATGTCTGCATTGTCAAAGAAAGCAGATAGCAAATATAGCAGCTTTGCTCTAGCAATGTTTGATTGATACAGTTCTAGGAAATTTCTGCAGCCTGAGAAAGCAATGAGCTGCTCTTAGGCTGATAATAAGGGAGCAATGGACTGGTAGTAATGATGCATATACCCATCCAGCTTCTGTGGAAGTGATGCATTGCATCTGCCTATTATTTTCATAGAGTTGCATTCATCTTTTGGCCTGCTGTTGATTTTTTCCTGGTTTATGTAGGTCTGGAAATGTAACAAGATCAGTCTCAAAACCTCATGGGCGGAACTTGTTTCTGCAAAGCTTAGTTGAAGAATGGCAGAATCCAAGCAATAGCAATGGTGCCAGCAATTCCCAAAAAAATGTTGAAGATAAGGACCTGTTAGACTGTCTAGAGAATGGCGTCAACTTTTGGATGGATGGAGGCAGCCAGCCACCGTGGCCCTTGGCGATGGAGGTGGCCGGCCGTCGGGGTGCCGATGGAGGCTATGGTGTTCGCAGCTGTGTAGCTGTTTGTTCTCCAAAATTGCTGTTTAGCTGTTTAGGGAATAAGATCACTTTGACTCCCTCAACTGACCACCGAATCTAAATTGAATCCCTCAACCACAATACCAGAAACTTACAAAATCGGTACAATTTGACTCCCTTAGTGGTTTTGTTGACGTGGTGCACACGTGGCAGTGTTCACTTGGTCTTCGTCCCACGTGGCATTGACGTGGCGCTTATGTGGCATTAAAATTAAAAAATATATACGGGGCCCATTTGTCATTCACACAAAAATAATTGTGGGCCCCACTGACATGTGGGTCCCACATATCATCCTCTCTCTCATCACCCTTCTTCTTCCTCTTCTCTCTCTTATTTCTCTCTCTCTCCCCCCTTGACATGAGCCGGCGGCAGGCGAGGGCTCGAGCGGCGGTGTGGTCGGAGAGCTCGGCGAGGAGCGCGTTGACGGAGAGCAGCACGGCGGTGGAGCCCGCGATGACGCCGAGCATGACGCCTGTGGTGCCCACCACCTTCCCAGGCGCCAGCCACTCGATCTTCGACATCTCCTACGCGACGCCGGCCCACCACCCGCCGCCGCCGGCCGCTGCCTCCGCCTCCTTCAGCTCTGCTGCCACCGCCTCGGGGCTCTTCTCCCCTCCTCCTCCCGCCTCCTCCTTCCCGGCCTCCACCGCGCCGTCCACCACCATCGCAGACGCCTCCTGCTGCTCCTGCTCCTGCCCCTTCTTGTTCTCCTCCGCTCCTGCGCCCTCAGACTTTGAGGTCGTGCCGGCGAGGTGGCCGCGGCAGCCGACGGCGGCGGAGCGGGAGAGGGATAGGGAGATCGCGGGAGGACGAGGGTGGAGAAGGAAGCGCACGATGCGGCGGCGGGGGGATGAGGAGGCGGGCGGCGGAGGGGGTGGTGGTGGTGGTGGTCGGCGTGGTCGCCATGGCTCGGCAAGGTGGCCGTGGCAACTGGCGGCGGCGGAGCGGGAGAGGGATAGGGAGATCGCCGGAGGGCGAGGGTGGAGAAGGAAGCGCGTGATGCAGCGGCGGTGGGGATGATGACGCGGGCGGCGGAGGGGGTGGTGGTAGTGGTGGTCGGCGTGGTCGCCATGGCTTCCCGGTTTGATTGGTCCGGCGGCCCACATGTGAGAAAGAGGGAGAGATAGAGAAGGGAGGAGAGGGAGGAGGAAGAAGGGATAAAGAGAGGATGACATGTGGGACCCACATGTCAGTGGGGCCTACAATTATTTTTGTGTGAATGACAAATGGACCCTGCTTATATTTTTAAATTTTAATACCACGTAAGTGCCACGAAAGTGCCACGTCAATGCCACGTGGGACGAAGACCAAGTCAACACTGCCACGTGTGCGCCACATCAGCAAAACCACTCTCCAAAACCACCAAGGGAGTCAAATTGTACCAGTTTTGTAAGTTGGGGGTTCAAGATTTCTGGTATTGCGGTTGAGGGATACGATTTAGATTCGGTGGTCAGTTGAGGGAGTCAAAGTGATCTTATTCCGTTGTTTAGTTGTTTGCTCCGTATCTCCAAAATTGCAGCAGCAGCAGTTTAGCTGTTTTTCTCTACCGTAGGCTGTGCACTGTCCTGAAACAATATTGTGTTGAGGTTGCATTGTGTTAACCATCGAGAGATTGATTTGGTTGTATGACTCATGTATGTTGTAATTTGAATGAATGAATAAATCAGTAACTTCTATGATGTTATTTTCTGAAAAATTTGACAGCATGTCCCCATAATTGGTGGATTTATTGAGACAACACAAAAAGAGATAAACAACCATATAGAAGTTGATAAACTTGAAACTTGGAGCATTCAGATAGCACAGAAAGTTGGAAACAGCAATATAGAAGTTGATAATGTTGGGAGATAAGTTTTTGGATCATACATGTCATTCAAACTATTCTAATGGTAGGCCATATTCACTTTTACAATTTGGCCACAAAATATTATCGTTGGCCTTGTCCAAAATACTAAACAAAGACCAAAAAAGACTATAGTTAGTACTGTCTAAAAGGCATCTAATCATTCCTGTCCAAAAGCCATCAAACCATCCTGTACAAAAGCCATCTAACCATCATGTCCAAAAGCCATCTAACCATCTTGCAAAGACTAGAATAGATCTACAAGACTAGAACAGATCTTGATCACAGAGAATATCATTATCACAACTTGGTGCTATCACAAGCTGGGTAAAATCGCTAATGATATTATATTGTTGAAGCTCCACATTTCTTCCTTTGTGGCTGCCATCATCTTACACCTGTACCTATGGCTGTAAAGTATCATTTTTCTTTTCTTTCTGCCAATGAGAAGTCAATTAATTAGTTAAGCAATTTTTGACAACAACATACAGAGATGAGCAGCTTGCATATGATATACCTTTACTCTCTTTTTTGTTGGTATTGTAGATTTAGGATTCTTGCGCTTCCCCTTGTGTAGCTTATCAATCCAAGTTGGTGTTCTCCTTGACTTGTTGGACTGGACTTCCTTCTTCTTTAGTTGTGCAACACTAAGCAAATCATCTCTTTGCTGCGCATTTGGGTCAACATTTTCTTTGTCCTCACATGGCTCATTTGTACCACCAGGAGATACTAAATTGAGTTTCTCCTCTAGCTGTGTACAAAGGCAATCAAGTGCATTTTCTAACAATACACAACATTCTGGAGAGTGAGCTACTTTATGTGCCAAATTGTGAAACTTATGAGACATAAACTTGTACCGTAGTTGGGCTTCCAATTTTGGATTTGCTACTACATTTCTTCCTTGCCTATCTTGTATATTTCCATTGCGTGCCTCTCTAGTCCATCTCTTTAAGATATAATGTGGTGGCAATTTCTTTATATTCATTAGATCAAGAACTTTCAGACCATGTGCACATAATATTCCTATCCTTTCAAACAATCTACAACTACATGAAGCTTTTTGGTTTGGAGGATCACCGATCACTATGTACTCCACCTCTGAACTTAGCTCACCAAGCAAATTCCCAACAACAACAGCATATTTGTGTTCTCCATCCAAAACTCTAGCGCATGCAGCCATAGATCTTTCATATTCGCTTTGAAAAGCTTCAAAAATAACTGGAGTGTACACTTGGCTTGCTTGAACCAACATAGGTGTGCACATTAGTCTTCTTGGTAGCTTTTTCCTTGCCTCAAATTCAGATTGTACTTCCTTATCTCTTTTCTCTTGCACTGACCTCTCAAAATGCTTCAAAAATCGAATGATATCAAAATCTGACTTCAAATGATTCTTTAATGCATTGTTGAAGCTCTAACTTAGCTGTGTACTTCTCACTCCTAAACTGAAGACATCTCTCATATAACATTCAGCCCATTTCTCTTTGAACTTGTAAATGCTATTTGACCAAGTTTGCTTATGAACTTTGGATCTCATAATCTGAAATGCTTCTTCAAATGATGCCTCATCTTCATGGCCAAACATACAAGCACTAAAATCAGAGAGAGTATGAGATTCCTCTCCACCTTCATCTTCCTCTTCACCTTCATCTTCCTCTTTACCTTTCACTGGAGATAAATGCTTGACAGCATTCTGCATTATGTGAAAGATGCACAGTCCATGATATGATTCCGTGAATACTTTTTTTATGGCTTTTCCCATTGCTGCATCTTGATCCATATAAATAGTTGTAGGTTGCTTTCCATTATGTGCAGCCAGAAAAGTCTCAAACAATCATGTAAATGATGCTTCTGTTTCATCAAATAGAAGTGCAGCACCAAAAATAGTAGTTTCTCTAAACTGATTGAACCCAAGAAAAACACCAAATGGCCTATATTCTTTGTTTGTCCCAAAAGTGGTGTCAAATGTGACAACATCACCAAAGTGTGCATAGTCGAGGACCATCTTAGCGTCAGCCCAGAATATGTTGGTAATATGCTCCTCACAATCCAGCTGCAACGCATATTGGAAAGATGGGTTCTCAGCAATTTTATCATGAAAATACTTCAACATACTTCCTGCCTGTCCAAAAGCCAATTCCCTCTGCCGTCTGCTTTGCAAGTAATTTCTGTGGTCACGACAAGTGTAGCTAAGGTTAAGTGGCCTACCAACTTGACGAGTGGCTAACTCATGGGCAGCTTTTGGCCTAATACCAGAATCATCGGCAGTTTCTATTTCGAAAGCTTGGAGTTCTGAAATTTTTCGTTGTGATTTCATCAAGTGGAAGGTCTATGGTAAGTGGAGTAGGTGGTTGTGTTCAAGCACAACATCAGTGACTTCATAATTTCCTGCACCTCGATCCAATGAAATAACCATCCGAGCTTTGCAATCAGTTCTTGTTTCAGCTCTAAAACACTTTGTCACATGTTCTGTTTGCTTTTTTGTTCGATGACCTTCATTGGAACAAACATATCTGCATGAAGTCACCTTACCATCCATTTTGCTTACATTTGTGCATCTTTTCCTCACATCAAAGCCAGTACGGCCGCCATATGCCACCCAAAATAGCCAACCCTCATCTGAATTTTTGAACCTCAAACCAACTTCAGGTATCTTCCTATCAAGTTCCGCCATTGCTTTCCACAATAATGAATTGCCCAGTACTCAAATTTCTGAAAAAAACATCCAAACTGCAATAATCAGAACACCTGTTTCATTATCTTAACACACCATTCAACCATAATAACCATAACTTCTACAAATGATATACAATCAATAAGGGTTATGTACAGCTACTAGCAATAGGTATGTAAAGAGTTCTGTAAATGAGGATTGCTTCTCTGTTGTTAATACATATACATGGACAAATTTAACAAAATCAGATATAGTGCCACCAGATTAAAATGGGTTATCTGCTTTCTCCATTACAATTGGTACTCATGACTGTTGAGAAAAATATGACTCATCAGGTGCATCAAGTGTGAAAGGATTGAACGGATATTTATTTCCTGCTACTACTTCTTAGTTCGCTCTACAAGTGCATCCCACATTCTCCAACTGTAAACAACTCTTGAATCTTGAATCCAGCAGCAAAGGAAACACTAATTACATCTCGCCAACTCTACTGAACATATGCTAGCTAATCCAACAGCTAGCACTAATCGAGCAACAGAGCCAAATTGATGAAGCACAGGGGCATGCACGCACCTCTTCTGCACCGGGAGGCGGCTGGACCTCGTCGATGTCAGGCCCGGCGGCCGGCCGCCTCCACGCGCCTCCGGCCGCGCGGCACGGCAGGGCCCCAGCCCCAGCCCCAGCCCCGGCCTCACGCGGCGGCCGCGCGACCCCTCCCCACTCACGGCGAGCTCGTCGGCCTGTCTCCTCTCCGGTCATGGTGGCGGCGACTCTCCTGCATTCAGCGGCGACTCTCCCCGCTAGCTCACGGCTATGGTCGAACGCGCGCGAGGAGGAATTTGGGGCGCCGTCTCCCGCCAGTACATCTCCGTTACGGGGATGAGAATGGGGATTTTTTTTTCCTGCGCGCTGGCTCAGCTAAAGCAGACGTTGGATTCGTTTCGGACGGCTCAGATGCACGGTATGTCATCTGGTGACTTGCCATAGCAATGTCACCGAAGCTGAATCCGTTCCGTTCAGTGATGCGGACATCACTAACCCGGATACACACAACAATCCTCCAACGGTCATTCAAGGACCGATAACAAGAGCTCGTGCGCGACAATTAAATTTAGAGGTGAGCTCGTTCCTATGTTCTTCTTTGTGAATTTGAGAATAGATTGCTACCTAATGATTATATTGTGATTAGGAACAATGGAGGGGACAAGGAGACACTTGGAAAAGGACTTAGAGCCATGAAGGATCATCGAGGACGTCCAAGTCAAGGTGGAGGTCCAAACCAAGTCGACGTCGGGTGCAATTCGGAGTTCAGGACCAGTCTGCACTAAAACGGGCGCCCAGGTCGCATACTGCTCGGATTGAGGCGTTCTTTATATGTATGGAAAGCTAAGAAGATAACCTTTCCAATGGTTTTGGTCCCACGTCCAAATTTTTTCCGAGTCAATGGGAATTGACCGAACAAGTTAACGTCCAGAATCTGTTCCGGTGCTGCAGTTAACGTCCAGAATCTGTTCCGGTGCTGCGTCACCGTATTTGGGCCTTTGGTCCATGTATCGTGTTGGAACCCATTAGGGTTGCGTCGAGAGGGGTTGCACGACCCTAAACTCTGATATATAGTCATTAGGTAGCAATCTATTCTAGAATTCATATAAAGAAGAACATAGGAACGAGCTCATCTCTAAATTTAATTGTCGCGTACGAGCTCTTGTTATCGGTACTTGAATGACCGTTGGAGGATTGTTGTGTGTATCCGAGTTAGTGATGTTAATCGGCAAAAGTGAGCTACTAACAGCCGCATCGAATGAATGCCTAATGACAGCTTCGGTTCAAAGAGTAGGTATAGGTTAGCTGCCTGGGTATATACATAATACCGTCGTTTATGAAATTGAAGTGATTTCCATCCTGGGTTTTGTGTAGTTGTACTAGTTTTTTTTTTTTTGTACACTCATGCATTTAATTAAAGTTCAGAGAGAGAGAGTACATGAGTAGGTACAGTGCTCAGAGCACAGGTCACTGGGATACATCCAGTTTTGCAAAGGAGCCCCTCAAGATTGGGCAAATTACACTTTAAGACAACATTTTGCGGAAAAGGACTTAACAAGAAATCGAAAAAGCAATCAGGTCCTTCTCCTTTGTCTGCCTTCAACGCTGCCGACGAATTCTTGAAGCTCGGCTCTGATGGAGGCTGGATCAAGATGAGCCGCTTAAGATTAAGGCTGTGTTCGGATATGAGAAGTTGGGAACTAAACTCTCCACGCGGAAAACGGAGTGATTCATTAGTGCGTGATTAATTAAGTATTTGCTAATTTTTTTAAAAAAATGGATCAATACGATTTTTTAAACAACTTTCGTATAGAAACTTTTTACAAAAAATACACCGTTTAGTAGTTTGAAAAGCGTGCGCGAGAAAAACGAGAGAGAGGGGTTGGGAAAATAGGATTGCAAACACAGCCTAAGCCACCACAGAATCCCGGAAAGGGCCTCACACACATGGAGGTTTGGATGGTGACAAGCAATGAAAGAAATCAGCATTATCACATATAAATTCCAACAGAGCTGAAAAAGAGGAACAACGCCAAGGCAGTGCTTCCAAATATGACAAACGAATCCACCAGACCAGCGTAAAATCCAAGAAAAACATGGCGATGTGCTGCAGAAACCAGGAGGGGGCCTCCGCACATAGGAGGTTGGAACTGCCTCGGTGGAGCTTAAAAACCTCAGACGCTTAAAAACCTCCGCACAGGGCCGCCATCTTTGGAAGGAGATCGCCGGAGAAAGAAAAGAAGGTCGGCGCTACCTTTGACTCCACATGATTAGATGAACCCCTCACAAAGACGCTTAATAGACACCCAGCTCCAACAAAGACCGTCACCGGTTCTGAAACCGGCGGCACTCACCGTGGTACCAAGACGAGGGAAGCCGGCGCTGACGGCTGCCTCGGAAGCCAAAAGACCGAAAACAACTACGGGAGAACCACAACCATACGGGAAGACCCGACTAAAACTACAACTAATAGAGGGGTGGAGGGGCCGGACCCCTCTCCATCCCTTCCACGGCGGCGAGCCACCGGGGAAGAGGAGGGAGAGGGGCCGGAGGGGACAAAAGATTCCTGTAGAAAGGATTCGGGAGAACTCTTAAGAGAGAAGGAGAAGGGACGCGTCGTAGTTCTACTAGTGAACTCCTATGCTCAAAGTCTTGTAAGTAATGCCGCGTGCTCTGGTTTACTGCCCAGTCTAGCAACTAAAATAGCCCTACCAACCACTTATTGATCGAATGGCTATATTTTAACATGTAATTCCTTGTCGTTCACAAGGTTCTTTTCTCTTCTCCACCATAATAAACAGAAAAAAAAGGACAATTGCAAATTTACCACGACTTTGAATTGTTATTGCAAAACTGCTACTAAAAAATTGCAAAAATGTCACTAGAATTGTCCTTCGAGTGGCATCCTTACAATATTGAAAAAACAGGTGGCAAATTTACAAATGCCCCCAAAAAAAACACTCTTCTTGGTAACCTGCAACAATTATTTCTCCTAATTTATAGCACACCCTGGTCATTCAACTAAAAATATAGGGTTCATTAGATCATGGCACTAAAATTTTGCCGGTTTAAAATATACCATTACAATTTGTATATTTGTAACGATGCCACTGCTACTTGTTTCTAAACTTAGTGGTGCCATTGAGACACGTATTTTGCATGTATTGGACAAAAATGCCCTCATCTTCTACCTCTCTCTTCCCCATCTTCTACCCTCTCTCTCTTCTCCACTGCGCCGCTCGCTCCGCCGCTATCCATGCCGCCGCGCGCTGCTGCTTGCTCTGCCGCCGTGCCGCTCACTCCGCCGCTGTCCCCACCACTCCTGATGCTGCTCGCGCTGCCGCTGCTGTGCTGCCGCTGCGCTGCTGCTGCTGTTGCTACCGTTGCCGCCGCCGCCGCCGCTGCTGCAGCTGCCGCCACCGAGCCGTGTCGCACCGCCGCTGCTGCAGCCACCGCCGCCGCCGACGTGCCGCGCCGATGCCCTGCGTTGCTGCTGAGAAGGAGAGGAGGAAGGAGAAAGGGAAGAAGGAAGAAGAGGAAAAAGGGGCAGTTTGGTCCAACTTTTTTTGGAAATGCATCCAACGGGTAAGTAGTGGTATATTTTGAATGTGTGAAATTATAATGGTATATTTTCAAATACATCAATACTAGTGCCATATTTCAAAACCGGTAAATTTTTAATGGCATGTATCCAATTATTATAACCGCAATAGAAGCTTGGCTTTTATGCTATCTGTGTCATGGTGTGATCATGTTTTTGCAGTTTTTGTAAGCAATAAATAAATAATCTAAAATTAAAAATGTTAGCTTAATTTCAAGTTTTCTGTATGGACTTTACGACATATTTTCTAAACATCATTAATTTGTGGTTACAATGGTTCATATAGCTGTAGATGAGTTGACCCGCAACTCCACTTATAGGCCAATCAGGTAATTGACCTATAAGTCGGTTTGTGGGTCCACCCATTCGTTCTCGTGACTCGTCGGAGGAGAGGTACCATATAGCAAAAGCAGGCCTAGTGGTAAGGGAAACACTGGTGCTGACTGATCTCGATTCCTTACATGTTGAGTTTGTGAAACATATGCATGCCCACATAATCCACAAAGTATACATTATATCTAGTTGATTATTAAGTCTTTAGTCTAAATTTGGTGCAGCGTATGCTCTCTTTCTGATTGTCAGGTTCAAATGCGAGATATTCTTGGTTGATCTGCGAAAGGAGTTGAGGCCCATATGGTTGGATTTCACATGTCGCTCTGTAGTCTATTCGTGTCTGCGTTGGCATTTCTCCATGTGTTCTTCACCTGCTAGCTGATTTACTTATGACTGGTTAAGGAACTAGTTCTTATGTTAAACTAATAATGTTGTGTTAAATGAAATTGTATTGCGAAACTGTTGTTAGATTTCGTTGTAATCATGTGATGAGTTCCTTTGGGTATCTAGATTCCTCTGTTCATCCCTCCGTTTTGCTGGCTGGCTGAGCACTTTGTGAAGAAGCGAGACCAAGCGCGTCACAACTCAAGTCGTGCACCATGATCACGACGTGCGATAGATGTCGTTGTTGTCTATGGCGTGTATTAATTTAGGACGTACTGGCCCCAAATCGATTTAGTTTTCAAATGGCCATAGGAAAAACCGGAAACGCTGCAACACAAAGCTCGGTGTTTTTTTGGTTCATCTTTTGTGCTGCCAATTCACGCAAGTATGTGGAGGTGAAACTTGAAACCTAATCAATCCTTGAAATGGTGAGCAACTTTCAACTACAGCGTCATGTGAGCATGTTTTCTTTGGCAATACCTCTGCTCGAAATTCATGGGTTTATGTGATTACTAACAACACAAATTCATGGGTTTATGTGATTAGTAACAACACTGTTGCTTATAACACTAATTGTTGCATATGAATATTTTGATAACATAGAGGATGAAAGCTGGCTACCATTAATTAATTCATTTCTACAAACACAACGTTTCATTCACCGAGGAAGCGAATAAGTAGGTAGGCTTCGCAGCTGGTGCACCTAGAAGACATAGCAAAGGGCGTATGACTAAGAGCAAGTTCAATAGTATAGGTCACTACTAGCTCTAATTCATCCATAACCGATATAATAGCCAATTTATACAATAGTAGCTTACTATACTATTAATATATGGTCCCACCTGTCATACACACATTGCGTCTTGGAGTCCGTGCTACAGCTGGCTACAAATCTGTAGCCCGCTGTTCTTCTCTCTCATCGTTTATCTCATTAAAATATGTTTATAGCTGGCTAATAGTCTACTATTGTACCTGCTCTAACTAGGGGTGTGCCCTATAACCCCTTCTTCGCAGTACCATGCTGGCAGGATGTGCATGATGAACACACTCAACAGCCCATCCAAATACAAGAGCAGGCCTCCACAGCTGGCGACTCACTCCAATGGTTCGTGGATGAGCACTGCTCGAGTGTTACAAGGCGTGCATACATGATCTAATGATGCGTGAGTTAAATCCCCGAGGTCTTCCATTCCAAGTTTGTGCATCTGTGCTCGCGTGCATTCTCTCTCGATCTAATAGCACCATGTCCACTGCCTCTATAACTTCCACGCCTCGAGTGTGGCTACTGGATAGCTAAGGTGACTGCTACTTATTGACCTGATATTTCTGAATTCTGATGCACTGTAAATTTTCCCCAGCTATGTGGGTGTTTGTCATATCGGATGTTTGGACACTAATTAGAAGTATTGAACATAGACTATTGATAAAACCCATTTCATAATCTTAGACTAATTCACGAGACGAATCTATTAAGTCTAGTTCATCCATAAATAGCCTATGTGATGCTACAGTAAATATTTTTTAATTATAGAATAATTAAACTTAAAAAATTTGTCTCGCGAATTAGTTCTCATTTATGTAATTAGTTTTTGTAAGTAGTATATGTCTAATACTTTTAATTAGTGTCCAAACATCTGATGTGACAGTTTAGTCCATTGATCCAAACACCACCTTAGGAATTGAGGCTGTTCATACCATGCATGGCACATCAGTGCCATCGTGTTTTGCACTTTTCCTTGTATCCATGATTTCTCATCTGATTTGTGGTGGCGCTTTCTATAACTCTGAATATTCTTAGATAATTTTTTTATAGTTCCTGAAGTACCTGCTTGTTTTTTTTCCCATGGTGTATATTTCTGTTGCTCACGGATGAGATATCACCGACCACAAATCAATTTGGTTGTCCTCTATATTGCAATGTAGAAAATTACAAAAATCCATAGTGTAGCAGCTGGAAAAAAACTATGTTGTTTGTTGGTCATTTTCTCTGTTTCTAGTTTCTGCCATCTCTCCAGATGAAAGAAACAATTGATGTTTTATTTAAGGTATACAAAAGAAATGAGAAACAAAACAAGCATGCCATTTATACGTTATGTACATAACGCAACCTATTGGTTTTCACTGTAAAGCTAGCAAAAAATAATGGCAACAATAGTTGGTTTGCAGTAGTTGAGCTCAAGTAAGCAAACAACTGAAACCCTCATTACAGATCCGCTCCAGTTGGTTCTCCAAGGCAAATAGGCTATGCCACAATAATTCAGCCGACTCAATCTGACAACAGTAACTTGTTGCTCTAACTATCTGAGGATGCATGCAGCTTTAGTAAGATGAAGACACACAAAACATGACCGTGCTTCCTGAATCCCTGATGCCTTCCATTTCAAGCTTGTCACACGCATCCACTATCATGCTTTCTTGTAATACCATCAGTATGTCCAATCTACTATGAGTCTAATACCATTATATTGCATGTCCTTAACAACCAAGATGAATGGAAGTAATGATGACGTCCATGAACACTACACACTGCACATGCGAATGTTACGGACAAGAATGGGAGACTGTTGGTGATTGTATCACATACTATGTTTCCATATTTATCTTCTTTAAATAGATACCTCATTATTGGTTAATGAATATGTGATTCTTTCATGAGACTCTTTATGTTATTTATTACTATTTCTAAAGGATCCCGATCAAATATTATATGTGGAACAAATATGTTTAAATGATCAGCACATGTATTAATTGATGATCATGTCTCATGGATCATGGTATAGAGATACCAAATTAATAATGTGGACACATGTTGTGGAACATGTTGTTGAATAGACCCAAAATAAGACACTGCAAGAGCCATATGTGTTGTGTTATTAGTGATCTCATTTAGTGTTGGTGTTGAATCCTTAGACCTAAGATTATTATGGTTCCCAACATGTCTAGTAGCTTACTTAGGAACTGCTAAAAGCTACTCCGTAATTGGGTAGTTATAAAAGTAGTTTTCGGGTATGCTATGAACATGTAGTGGGATATAAATAATCAAGATGGGATTTGCCCCTCCTATGAAGAGATATCTCTGGGCCCCTCGATGTTATGGAAGTGCATGGCCATGCCAAAGGTGATTGAGGAGTCTATCACAAGTTATGTAATCTATCACAGGTTCGAGTAAATGATTGAGCTATTAGAGGATGGCACATACCTAGCCTTGAACTTAATCGATATCGTGAGGCAAAGGGGTTCATACAAGTATACACTAGAGGTTGAGCCGATATGATCTTTATGTATGCTCGGTGGGTCAATACGTTCTGCTAGGGACCGCTGTTGACACGTGGACCGAAAAAGAGTTTTCGTGTTACAGCCGAGTGTACATGAACCTACAGGGTTGCACGCTTAATGAGCCGGAATAAGGGGATTGGATGGAGATCCAATTTGAGCATAATTCGAATAGAGGTATTGCATCACGTGAGAAATCTTAGCAGCCACTCCTCTCCCCGAGCAAAACCCTAGCCACGCGCGGGTGGTAGCACATCTGCGTGTGGTGTTCCATCCCTATACATGTGGATACCGGTAGAGGCGCCACTGCTTTGCGGTGCTGATCAGCGTGGGAGTATGGCGAGGAGAACGCACGATGAGGAGAAGGTCGAGCCGGTGCGATCGACTACTTCCTCTACATCAACATGCGTTACTTCGCGAGGGTTTCTTCGCCTTCTTAGCACTTTCTTCCACTGCGCAGCGCGTCGAGTGGTAACGATCTATGATCTAATACTTGCATGGTTCCTGCTTTATGCGCTAGAAAATTTTGATTTATGCTATTGTAGCCTGCACGTAACCCAACAGAGCTGTAGAACACCTAATAGCCATAGGTGACTCGACTTCTTGATATAGCTTCCATCCCAAAAATATATATGTACAATGTAAACCACAAATATAGTGAAAACTTGAAAACTATCATTAGATCGAAAAATGGACGTATGAAATATGCTAGACATCAATATAACGAATCTAGAAAATATCGATCTAACGAATCTAGTACATGGGCTTCGCAATTGTTTTGCAGTGAAATGTGCTCTTCCGTGGATTAAGCCTAGTGCCGGTTGTGAGAGTTGAGACTACCTAGGTCCCTGCTTCTTATGCACCGGTTGTTCTGCTTCACCTACTAGCGATTTTCAGTGGAGTTGCACTGAATCGACACTGTAATAATTCACTCACGATCCAAAGGAGTTGAGGCCACTATGTTTGAAGGATCTCACATTGCTTCGTAGTATGTGGCCACATCCTGTATTTCTCTATCTACTGTTCACATTAATTAACTGGTTCATGTACTACATGTTACATTAAGCCAATAGTGCTCTACTGAATCCGAATGAACTAGCCATATTTTATGAGAGAGAGAGGGACGACGACGACGACGTAGCCCGCCTCCTCCAACGCCCTCCTCGGGCAGGCGGCTGCGGAGGCGGAGGCTGACCAGGCAGTTGGCAGTAGAGTTTGCCCAGACGGTGGGCGGTGAGGCAGAGCTCACCTGAGCGGCCAGTGACGGAGGCGGAGGCTGACCGGGCGACCGAGCAGCCCATTCCCCTTCCTCCCCGCCGTGACCGCCACGCCACCCAGCAGCTGAGCGCTCAAGTGAAGGTGGCGGCAACGGTGACAGCCCTGCCCAACCTCCCCGCTGTGGTCTTCTCTGTCCGAACCACCGTTGTCGTCGCCACTTTCTCCGTCTTAACCACCGCTGTTGCCGCCACCTTCTCCATCCGAACCACCACCGCCGTCGCGGCCGCCGCCTTCTCCGCCTGAACCACCATCGCCGTAGCCTTTTTATCCTGGAACACCACCGTCGCAAACTTCTCTGCCTGGACCACCACCGCCGCCGCACTGCAGGAAAGGGGAGGAGATGCAAGAGGATATAGGAAAGGGAGGACTGGTGGTGGCGCCGTGGTGGCCCTCCTCGCTACCGTCCGCCTCCCATGCCTGCCACCGCCGCGCCCGCTGCAGTCGCGATGACACCCGTGCGCCGCCTCAGCAATGCCCTCCAACTGCCGCCCGTCCTCCCTGCCGTGCCTACCCCCCCCCCTCCCCGCCTCCACCTCTGCCTGACCCACCGCCGCCTCCTTGTCCCGTGCTGCCGCCTACACGTCCCGCGGCGCCGCCCACTACCTACCGCCGATCCGCGCGAGAGAGAGGAAGAGTGAGAGAAAGAGTGATAGAGAGTGAAAGACGAGTATGACATATGGGCCCCATATTTTTTTTATAAACAAAATGCTGACTGGACTGCCACACATACACTACGTAGGATAAAACCGTTCTTGATTGGGTCAAGGGGGCTAATTTGTCTGGTATTGAAAGTTTAGGTGAACTATATCTGGTTTTCGGGTTTAAGGGGTAATTCGGTCAACTGCGATAGTTCGGGGTGGGGAAGGGTAATTCGTACCTTTTCCTTTATTATAACCTTGTGCTGAGTCCATTTACGTTTTAGCTTCCTCTGTTCTTCCCCGATTGCTCTGTTATTCCCTCTGTTTTGTGGGCCAGCAGAGCACTCTGCAAAGAAGTGAGAGTTGGCGCGTCTTAGCTCATGTACATGGTATGCATATATGTTGTCCAACGACAACAGTAAAAAAATTGAAAAAGTTGTAGCAGTTCTGCTTCCGGTTTCCAGTTTGTCTCTTGAATTCATCATCTCTATTTCCAGGTAGTGCGTTTGCGTCTCCAGCTTAGAACTATCTCGATGTCAACTTCTTTGTCAATGTGTTTTCTTTGTCCAGTCCACTGCTTGATTTATACAGTATATCGTTTCGGCTTCGATTACGTCTTTGTCGGTTCTCACACTTGCGCCAGTTCGCAATCTTGGATCGCCTCCCACTGTGGACCTAGCCAATCGCCAATCGCAACGAAAGAGAGGAGTAAACGACACCTCACCTCTTTCTCTCGTGTGGCCGTGCCGCCTGACGCCTGCCGCGCCCTGACCTAATTCTTTCTGATAATTTCTAATCCAATAATCCCTAATTTTGGATTATTATTTTAGGCCATTCTAGATTGCTATGAAATATATTACGGAGTATAATTATTTTCATATTATATCATCAATTAAGTTTTTATCCTTCAACTTTGCACAGGACCCCCGAAATTAACGGGACGGCCCTGTTTATACTCCCCTAGTTTCATATTATAAGCCGTTTGACTAAGTTTGTAGAAAAATATAGTAACATTTTTATACAAAACAAATATTTTATCAAAATAAATTTAATATTAAATTTAATAAAAACTAATTTGATGTTGTGGATGTTGCTCTTTTTTTATAAATATGATCAAACCTAAAGAATTTTAATTAAGAAAAAAGTCAAACGATTAAAATGAAACAGATGAAATATTTATGTGTTCTAATCACTAAGCAAGTTGAAAAAAAAAAGGAAACAACTGCTCCACAAGACACATGTCAACCTATCCATTGAAATAACCAAGTTGATCAAATAAAAATCACATCTCAATGAGACTTGCTAGAAAGTGGTGAAAGAACACTGCTATGTACGACTGCTTGATCCGACCGGCGTACGACGAAACAGCAGAGCAGCACAATACTTGACGGCTTAAGACGGAACAGCAGCAGCAGCACAGCTATTAATGTCGTGTAATATGCAGTTGTACGCCGGTCGGACACTCAAGTCGTATGTATAGCATTTTCAGTGGTGTAAACATGTTTGTTCAGGCAGCGGCTATGATTTTCCCAGCTGTGCTCAAGTAAACACAACCAAATTGTGACATCGAACCCCTTGCTGGCTCGCTGTGCAGCTGGTGCTACACACCAAATAGGCTTTGCGACAACATGGGTGTGTATGGGTGTGTTTAGTTCACATCAAAATTGAAAGTTTGAAATTTGATTGAAATTGATATGATGTGATGGAAAAGTTAAAGGTTTATGTGTGTAGTAAAGTTTTGATGTGATGTAAAATTTAGAAGTTTAAAGAAAAAGTTTGGAACTAAACTCGACTCATGTCTACCTGCAGCAGCCGCAGTAAATTATGTACCCAGCCCAGCCGCAGCTAGCACCAGCACTCCAAGTCAATCTAAGCACAAATGGTGCGTCAACTACGGTGGTTGCACAGATCTGTTGTAAGAACATGCTTATGGATAATCCCTGACAAAACTTCCATTAATTGTACCAATGCTCCAGATATTTCAGTCATCTGATGTGCTCAACAAATGCTTATGGATAAGCCTCAATCTTTTTAACCAGGTCGTTAGTGTTTCTCTGCCTGGAGAGTGGCTGGGAACCTCTGCTACTTATTCAGTGCTGGTTCCGCACTTCTGCTAAATGCTAATTGAACTGATGCTGGTGGTGTTTGAATCTCTGGAGATAAAGATGAAGATAAAGATAAAAATAAAGATTAAGTGTTTCACGCAAAACGATGTTGTAATAACGTGTGATTAATTGAGTTTTAATCATTACAAATATGAAAAGTAAATTAATATTATATTTTAGAAAACTTTCATATAAAAAGTTTTCGTACAGAATATACCGTTTAGCAATTTGATAAGTGTGACACTTTTTATCGAAAAGTTTATTCAGTTTTTGTTGAAGAAAAGAATAGGTCACATGTATTTTATGTTCTTCTCTGACCAACTGAAGGAAATTACGATGTCCACACACAGTACACACTGCACAGTAAAAATAAATGCTAAAGTTGTATAACATATATATTACACACAGTACACACTGCACGTTAAAAATAAATGCTAAAATGTATGAGGCCGTTGAGTTTTTTATCAATGTTTGACCATTCGTCTTATTCAATTTTTTTTATAAAAATAAAAATATTTATGTCATGCTTAAAGAACATTTGATGATAAATCAAGTCACAATAAAATAAATGATAATTACATAATTGTTTTAATAAGACAAATGGTTAAATATTGGTTAAAAAGCCAACAACGTTATATATTAAAATGCGAAGGAAGTATATAATAGTACTCCGAATATGCTGTATAATTATGTTGCGAGAGAAATTCGGGCTTGAGTTGATAATATGAGCATGGATGGTTCCTTTTGTCGGTTAATTAATTAGCCTGATACGTGTTATAGCGTAAATCTTCCCACTTATTGGAAAAGTTCAAATCTATCTCCTTTTTTTTGTTGCGAGGGGAAAAGTTCAATTACATAACCAGAATGCAGATCAAACCATTCCAGGTTCCAGCTCACTCTCAATGGTTACCCTTCTGGCTCACGCAGTGGTTTGAAATAATTTGATTGAATCAGTTTGACACTATGCACCAAATAACATGATAGCACACTGGCAAATAAACCCTCAGGCAAGCAAACCATTACATCCTCGACCAGGACTATTGAGTGTAAATTAGATTCTTAGCACTCAAATCTATTTAACATGCATTCTAAAACAATTTAGTACCAAACTTAACACAAAGGCTACTTACTCCACACATAAGAACCCTGGCCCATAGTATCCAGATCTCGGAGGGCAGCTCAAAAGAAAGTTCGGTATACTTACATCCGCTGCCCTAGCCATGCCTTCAGATCGCTCTCACATCAGGTCCACTTCGACAGCGTTGTCCAAATCAAAGGCGATAAAGCCAGTCTTAATCAAGAAATTAGACGCTATGCTAGCTCATTGTCCATATGGTTTGTGAATGATACTCCGAGTAAATCTGGCCTTTGGCTTGTATCCCCAAAGCTCCGTAGAGGATAGCAGTAGGACAAGATCAGATAATATGGGAGTCGATTCTCTGATGGCTTCCATTCCGAGCACCTTTTCTCTGTAGCTCCAACTCCATAACTTGTGTATTTCAAAAAAAAAAAAATCCATAACTTGTGGTAGAATACTTGCCCCCTTGCTGCTGAGGTACTTCACAGAGGTTGTTCTGCTCGGTCACAAGTGTGTCAAGTGTCCTAGTCATTGACCGGTGTGCTACACTTGATGCACTATTTATCGGTATCAGAACATTAAAATCTTATTACATGTATTATTCATTATGAATTGAAAATTAAATTGATAGAATATTTAACTGAGAATCTAAGATGGTTATAACTTCGTTGTTTATATATTCCGAATTTGGGTATTATATAATAAATGCTAGGAAAAAAACTATTCTGCAATGATGCTGCATATTTTTAGTGTTTTTTACTTATTAATATGCATGGTAATTTTCAGTTTTTCCATCTTCTAAAACTAAGGAGGAATATTGAAAGCCTCATGCTGTACATACATGATCAACATGGGTACCCCGACTATGTGCATGCAGAGCTTGGAACGTACACACGTATATTTATTTAAAAAAAATCGAAGCTTTATTGATTTCAGTCAAATTCCGACCAACAAACTTCAACACACATTCAAAAGAAGAGAAAAAAAAACAGCTTGCAAGATCAAGGCCCAACAACCTGAAGATTAGGTCGCCACCCATATACCAGGGTAAAAAAAACTTCTTGTCCACTTTCTCTAAATATAGATAATTAGCTAAAGTAACAAAGCCCTACAAAATGGGTTTATGGAGAATAACCCATGATAGGAGCCAATGTATAATCAATAAAATAATGAATAGAGGAGAATAAACAATTTTCCTGTCAAACCACATCGTTCCTTGGGAGACAAATTGCCTAGTAGCAAGTTGTTGCCACCCCTAGTCTTTGGTATCTCGTAAAACGCATTGCCCAAATATATATGACACATTCCTGGGCGAACAAATGTTCGAAGCAATCTGGATTAGAGACCAAACTGACTGGGCTAGCCCACATTCAAAAAAATAAATGTTTTCTCGTTTCTTCCTTGTGGCAAAAATAACAGGTCTTACTCCCTTTTCCATTTTCGTTTAACCAGGTTTTCTTTTGTTCCACTCCTTGACGTAGATACCACAAAAAAGATTACTTTAAAAGGTATTTTTAACTTCCAGATAGTTTCATTAATATTGGGAGCTCCTGTATGAGCCAAAGTATGATAATGTGATTTAACCAAGAATCTTCCATCCGGTGTTAGATTCCATTTAAACTGATCTTGTCAAATATATTACTGATGCGTGGGAATAGGTTATTCCAAACCACTAATTTGGAGCCAATAATATAATATCCTTGTGCCAAGTGAAATTTAATGGGTTAATTGGAGAATATATGATATTGTTGCTTGTTTGTATCTTACAACGTTATATAGATAAGGGTATTGTTCTCGTAAAGTTGCATTACAAAGCCATTTTTCTTCCAAAATCTGAACTTGAGAACCATCCTTAATAGATAAAGAGCCAAACTTTTAAAAAAAATCATGTTTGACTCTCTAAGGCTAGACCGAAAGTGTGAATCTCCATGTTTCCAATGGACTTGTTATAGAGATTGTGAATTGAGATATTTATTACTCAATATATGTTGCCACACTCCATCAATTGATAATAACTTAAAAAGCCACCTGCTCAGAAAGGCTATATTTTTAAGTTCCAAGCCTTGTATTCCCAATCCCACTTGATCTTTTGGTCAGCGCAAAATGTCCCATCTTGCTAGCCGATACTTTCTTTTATGTCCATCTCCTTGTCAATTAAACCTAGACCTAATGTACATGCATGTCCAAGATGGGTACTTAGTGACAACAATATACATTAACATGCTTATAATTTAGTGTATTATACTAAACCTTTGGAATACAATTCTATGCTCCAAACAGTTCCATCTCAATCTCAGTGGATTTCTTTTCCTTGTCAAACACATAAAGCCATATCATATCATGCATGAAATAATTTGATGGAACTCAAAGTAAGTAAAAAACAATTCCAAGAAATATGCTACCACATGCAGTGCTGAAATTCGCTATATTTTGTCATTGGTTTTCATCTCAGGTAAGCTAGATATATGTGCTCCTAACACAACCTTAACACCTTTTAGGCGGTAACGAACAATTCTTGATTCTTCACTCTAGATGATTGCCGGGGATGCTAAGGCCTTGAAACAAATTCTGCAATCTGCATGCATTCTTAGGCTCCATATTTTGCAACTGCATGGTGGAAAGCTGCCTCAACAGCCAACCCGACAAGGCAAAGAGACAGGATCTCATGCGACGTGAATCGACGCCCATGGCTCCTATTCTATGTAAGTGCCCCTTTCATGCTAATTATCATGCGTGTGACACTACTAGAAAAAGCATTTTCGCCGGGGGCCGAAACACGTTTTCCCAGGCGGATGGCCGCTCTGCCTGTAGGCCAACGACTGCGAAGATCGCCGATCTTCGCAAGCGGGCCGACGGTCCACCTGAGAGGATGTTTTTCCCAGGCGGAGGTTAGCTAGGCAGGTCCGCCTGTGAAAATAGGAAGCAGCCGCCTGCAAAAGTTAAAAATATCCATCTGCGAAGATAGGTAGAAAATTTTGAAATTTGATACAATAATAATTTGCCCATAAATTACTTTTTAATTATTTAATTGAAATTGATGCAGGAAGATTATTAGTAATTAACAAGCATTTGGTACTGACAAATCTACATATATTGCATAAGTGAAAAGTGTTGTCAAAATATATATTACAATTTTTTTTACATTGTCACTTTTAATACGCTATCTAATTACATTATGGCATAGCATTACTCCACTCCCGAAGATGTTTGAATTCGTCACTTGTAGCTAGGGCACCCTCTGGGTCGAAGAACTCTCCTTGCACATGACAGCACGGATGGTGGATGAAGTGGCAGAGATCGCGCTGGACATTTGTGATGCCTATATCGTCAAAGCTTGTTCGAGATTCTATTCTTGGCAACTGCATGCATTGAAGAAAAATAATATATTAGTATCATATATAATTCCAGTTGTCTAGTCCATAGTCTAGAGACTTACATCCTCTATGTTAACCCTGTACCTCCTATTAACCCTAAGGAATTCGCACACGTAATATCCGCAGAGGACAGTGCCTCTAAGTTGCTTGTGACACTTCACGATATATTATAGAAGAAAATAGTTAAATTTTACAATTAGTGAAACAATTGGAATACATTAAGTGAGTGGAGTATTACCAGCCAATATGTATGTACTAGCAGCTTCTCCCTTGTTCGAATCTGTTCTCCACCCTTGAACTTGTAGTAGTTGTACGCACTGTATGGATGTCGTACTATTTCGCATTAAGGAGGATATTTAATTATAATACATTCATACTATACATGCAAGAGTCAAAATCACTTACTACTGTAAGATTGTTAGAAATTCTTTGTATGAGTGGTGACTATAATCGAGAGGGTCCAAGACTGTCACAGTTCCGTCCTTCGGGTAGATGATTAAACAGATGTAATGATCACAACATATTAACGACAGCGCAGTTAGTCGCGGCTAAAATAAGACATATATGTAGAAGAGAAATGCACCGGACTTACTTAAAATTATAAGCGGCTAGGATGACTCTCTTATTTTGAAAGTGCAAGAAGGCTTGTCCAATGTACTGTGTGATAGTAATCATTTTCTGCTTGTGCAAGCCCAACTTGTATTTAGCTATCTCTTCGGGAGTCTTGTCCTTCAGCTAGTTTGACCCTGGTGATAGCCTCACGGTATGCTGTGTTTGACAGATCCTAGTTGGATCCAAGAATCCGATAGGTTCTTTTGTCTTCTTAGCATCCATGTATTGCATCCTACAAAAGAAGTTTGTTAAAATAATCACATGGCTTTGTATTTTACATATTTTTCATGTAATTAATGTAAACTCATACTCACAGGCACCAAACAACGACATAGTTGACGTCCATCTTGTCCCAACGATATATGGCATAGAGATCTTCGAAATCTAGCCAGAAGTATCCTTCGCCGCCAAAAGCATCTGCCAGTGATCGAGCTGTTATATTACTCTGGCCTTTCTTGCTGGCATCCATGTACCATTTATGTAACCTTCTCATCTCCCATGGACCTTCCTCAAGTACCCAATCCAGCCATATTGCTTTCCCATGTTTGTATTTTTTGGGCAATCATCAGTTGGCAAGTATTTTTTTTTCTCGTTTAGTGCAGCGGCCTTCCTGGGGTCATCTTCTCTGAGTTGGCACGTTCCTTACTCCATCTAAAGACGGATACCATGAACTTCTCCTTTTGATCATCTTTGGACTTGGAGTCGTGTCTCCTAACCACTCTAGCCACTTCAAACTTGTCAGTGGCTTTGTCACTGGCCGGGGGTTCTTGCACCTCGGGGTCTTTCGCAGGAGTAGGGTCTTCAAAGATTTCGGGCTCTGTACCAACCCATTCCAATCCTGGTACATCTTCTATATCTGTCTCGACTGATGCCACATGTTGCAAATGTGGTTCTGGCACTGTAATCTCCATGGGGACATCTGGCACTGAAATCTCCATGGGCACCTCTGGCACTGAGATCCCCTTAGGCACATCCGGCACTGAAATTTCCTTAGGCATCTCGAGTTCATCCGCCTTATCAGTCACCTGCTTCTTCAGAGGAGGTCTCGGAGGTTTTTGCACCCCTGGTTTTGGCACCACTGGTTTTGGCATGGCGTCGGTGCCCAATCCAAAGAATTTGTCATTCTTGTGCCAAAGAATTGTAAGATCGACCATATCCCCAAGTACGGATACACCATCTAGCTAGAGTAGGGATGTCGATGTCGTACGACTCAAACTGATGTGCTCGAGGGTGTCCTAATCTTTCGATGAGAGGGATAAGTCGATTGGATGGAGTGACATTGGTGATATGACTACAACTATCCATGGATGTTGCGCCTTAGCAATCGTTACACCAACTCCAGAGGCGGTCGTGAATCTCGACGGATGCACGATCAGCCAACCACGAGGGTATTTGTTCCTGCAAGCAATCGAGAACCAGCAAGAACAAGACGAACAAGAAACTAAATTTGCAAATCAAAGATGTTGGATTGAATCAACAGAAGTAACAAGTGGGGTTTAGTAACAAGCAATCCGGCGATCTAATCAATCACGAGATCAACTCGGCAAAGTAGCGACGCTATACTTTGATCTAAACAAAACCCGATTATTCTTGGCGGCAGAGAAAGCTATAAGAAGAGGAACAGGATGACCACAGGGGTGTTGGGGTCGTTCTATAACCCTAGGACGCGTCCCTAATGGACCCAACTTGATACACGGCCCATAGGGCCCAAAGAGGTGATGCAGCACCGTGGACAGAAAAGGACTCGGTAGTAAAACGAAGATTGCGGCCGCTCCAGAACTAATATGGACATGAGGCTGGATCCATTTGAAAGTAGACTTGTCAAGCTTTCCATGAAGTACTTGTTAAAAAATGCATCTAAAGCACTACTCTCTCAACTCACAAACTAAGATTGAAACCTTAAAAAAAACCCTAAATTTTTTCTCCCAAAAAGTAAATGTACTTTTAGCCTCAATCCCTCTTCTATTACCCATAACATGGTTGCTCCTAGCCACGAATCCAAGCAGAACTAGCACACCTAATCACATAGAAAACCTACACCTACCAAATCAGGGAAACAACATCCCATACAACTCCACAATCCAAACTTTTCAAATTTGGACTCCAATCCAAATTTCACTTATCTTTCCATATGCACACAACACCATGTGTATGCCATAAAGAAACCTTCACCTCCACATGCATTGTTCTCAAGCCTCAACTTCTAAGCCCAATCTCTATCCATCACCGGCTATACTCCCATGGTCTCAATCAACACCTGCACATGAACAACAAAGTTGGAACATCAGACAGATCAAAACAAGATTAACAACAAGTACTCAAAACCTGATTAACTACAAGTACTTAATGATGACCTAACATATATCAACATATGTCAGCACCTTACCATTTGATGACACCTCAAGATTTGTAATCTTATTCTTGAACTTATTTAACATGCATGATTGGCATATCAGGCCTTCATTGAGAGAAAATCCCTTGCAGCAGCCTGAATTTTGAACCAGTACCTTATGCGTTTATGATTTTTTTTCTCACACCTTTGTATGCCCCTAAATTCTGATTTTTTTTATCTCTTCCATACAAATCATGTCGATTGACCACTTTAAGAGCTATTGAAAACAATTATGTCCTTAGATGTGAGGAATCATCTCACCTGCTATACCATTTGGTGATTGGAGAAGTTGGAACATAACCCGTATGCGGTCTGAGATAAGCTTGAACTTGTGACGTTGTTGATCGAGGAGTATATATTACAGAAGGCCACTTGGTTGGCCGAAGGAGAAAAACTTGGTTGTCTAGATCTCTGCAAGTTGGAAGGCAAGGTTATTCCTTGCCTTCTGCTATGCATGAGCTGCTCTCGTTCTCGTCCTCTCTCTCTCTCTCTCTCTCTCTCTCTCTCTCTCACATATGCTTGTAGTGTTGTGAACTGTAGTACAAAATGTGGGACCGTAGACCTGGTTAAAAGAAAGTGGGCCAGAACCGATGAACGTTTGGTTCATTTCAAAAACTGTCAATGCAATTAGACATAACATAGAGGTTAGTACAAAACCAGAGGGTTTGGTATGAAATGAAACCTTTGCTGCGAAGTGGGGTTAGTCAAATTTAGAGTAATTTATTTGCCTTTTGTTGCTCTGTTCAATTTTAATTTTCTATTCCGTTTCTTGAGATGGCCTCCAATTTACTCACTTGATATAGTAGCACCACATATAAAGCAGTTTGTTAGGTACAATAGCATTGTATCAAAACTATCTAAAACATATTTCCATGAGGATTCATGTTTATGTTGTATCCAAACAGTGGTTTCTTTTGATGCTAACAAGCACACTTGTACTAAGCATATTAAAATTTTGTTGAAGCCTTCAGCTCAGCAGTGGCCAGCGGCTAAAACAATCCTTAAGCTGAGAAGTCCAACTAAGCTGATCGACATGCCAGGGCAGTGGGCACATAAGAGAAAACACCGCGCCGAGCCAATGCTAGGGCATATCCTGGGGCATTGCAGCGTGCTTGATCGCTTGAAGGCTGCATCGTGTTGCAGCTGAGGGCCTCTGGTGCACGATACTTGAGCGCAAAGGTGAGGCGCCGGCTTCCTATAGGAAAAACAGTGGCAATCGAACTTGCTGCACTGCCTCGGAGATTGCTAGTTCGATGGTCATTAAGCATAGAATCACCCAACAGAGGAATCCGAGGCGGCTGAATGGTTTCCAGTGCCTCCCATACCTACAAGCGAGCTAGTAGGAGACTACATCGATTTTTGCCTCCCAAAAGGACAGCACCAGGTTTATGTGCACTAACAGCTCTCAAAGAGTCATGCAATGCAAATTCGAGTGTTTTTATTTATAGATATCACTTCATCTCGAGTGAATAACTATTACTAGTATGTATTCCCTCCGTCCCATAATATAAGAGATTTTTATGTGGATGTGACACATCCTAGTATAGTATAATGGATCCGGACATACGTACTCCCTCCGTTCCATAATATAAGGGATTTTATGTGGATATGACACATCCTAGTATAATGAATCTAGACGGACCGTTTGTACAGATTCATTGTACCAGGATGTGTCACATCCACCCAAAATCTTTTCTATTATGGGACGGAGGGAGTACCTCAGCCCTGAGTGGTCATCATTACGATTCGATATGGTGGAGAAAAACGGTCCCATCGTTTCGCTTATTCGTGGAATAAGCAAAACAACATATTTACAAATGAAAAATAATTTCTAAATAAAACTTCTATATATGTATTCTTAGTTATCTAAAAGCAAAGGCTGAAAAATAAACTTCGATGAAAAAAAACCCTAAAATCAACTCCAAATTTAAAGTTGAAAATTCAAATTTTGGCTGATAAGTATAAGCATAAGAGAAAAGATGATGCCGTTTCTGGTGGCAAACCGTAAGTTTTGATACAACCACTGCTTTGATTTTCTGTTATTACTACTACATGCTCACTTGCAGTTTACAGGAATATAAAAGGCGAGGCTTTCTGTTTATGTTGGCCCAGGGTTGGCCCAGACTCTATTATCTCCATTAACGTTTTCATTTTCTAATGAGTTTAACTGCAAAGACTTAATGATGATCTAACATATATCAACATATGTCAGCACTTCCCTAGTGATAATGGAATAGATTTGTAGTTAATCTGGATAATTTATTTAACTTTGCATACATATGAGTTCATTAGATATGAACTTTGCATCGTGAACTGGCCATAACAGATGCGCTCACCGGTGACAGAACGAAAAAAATCCACGTTGAAGATTGGTCCTCACTGTCGTACACATCACCTGTGGCAGGCTACATATGTGGCCTAACACAGGTCATCTGTGACGGGCCACAAGCACACCGGATGATATCAAAGAGGATAGTGCCCATCAAAGAGGACTATAGTCATTTTTACGGGGTCCTGTTAACTGACTGTCAATGATATCAATGACTATATATATATACCCCGATACTTGGTGAAATAGTTATCACAACCCAGCGTATTGTTCCTACTTTGGGTGGGAGGGTTAGGGGGGCAAATATCTGCTCATCAATGACCACTCATCAGTGACCATGCCCTTCGTCGACACAATTGAGGGTTATCGCCTGACATAAATGACCAGTTCCCCACTAGTGGTAATTTTTCAGTTGATCCATTGTGTCTGAGTTTTTCTCACTTACTTCTATGCCCATATATTTTGATTTTGATCTCATTTATACCAGTTACGTTTTGCAGTTGACTGCTTAATAGTTCTTAAAAAAGATCAATTATGTGTTTGACATGGAAGTCGACGTTAATGTTGGATGTATAGGGATTTGTGTATGACATTAAACAGTCAACTACAACAACCCTCGAAATATAGGTATGGATAAAAGGACTCACAATTCAATGTTGAGAGCACAAAACTATTTTCTAGGATATAGTCATTGAGGCAATTAGAACTTCCAAGTTCCAAACATTGCTCTTTTTTTTATCAAATCAAGTTGATACATATAGCAGAGACAGAAATTAACAAGTCCATATACTGAGTTTACAAAACTTCGTCAGTCCTTGATTTTATTCTATATTATTGGTCATATTCAAGAAATATTGAATTCATTGTATCAGACACAAGAAATATTGAATTCATTGTATCAGACACAATCTCTGAAACTTAGTTCCTTCCTTAACTTATGATCGATTTGTTGTGACTAGTTTTGTTTTCAACCAAGTGCTTTCTACTTGATTTGCACTTATGTCTCTATGCTTGAGTCTGATGGAATGCTATCCGCTATAACTTGTGAAAGCATTCGACATCACTGCTATCACGTGAAGACGACATCAGATGTTTCTCCCAAAGTGCTCGACCCAGTGCAGTGTGCTGGTGAGATGGTGGTAGTACATTTCCTGTTGCCTCCCATTTCTACTGCTTGTAACCTTCTTCCAAGAAATTAGAGAGTTCAGACGCATACAGTACAGTGTGGTTGTTGCTAGTCGATCAGTTATACCAAAGTGTAGAACACTAATATTGGTTGTTGTGATGAAAGTCATAAGTATGGTTCTACGTAGATCAAGAGTGAAAGGATATGAACAAGTGTTGGGGTACCCCATAATAAATTGGTAGTACTTGAGTCTATATTATGTTCAAGAAAAAAAATACAGAAGCACAGGAATTAGAACACATTAGTAATAATTTTACTATTAGTATTTCTCATAATGGAACATAACTTTATTAGGCGCTTTTGACCGGCATGAGAATTGGAGCCTTTCAATCAAGTTCCTATAGGTTTTCTATTAATTTTCAAAAAAAGAATAACAATTGTTATCACTGATGGCATCTTCAGACAGCCACTTGTGAAAAACATTTTTACATGCAGTTAGTTAGGTTGTACGTCTATGTAAGTATATTGAACTATCCACGGGACAAGCAGGTCCTCATCTTTACCTACGCATATTTTCAAAGGCAAGCACATGTGTAAACCGTTCTCACATGCGGTTTCTAAAGACATCTGCCTGTGTAAACATATTCACATATTAAAAAGTTGGATCCAAGTAGTTGAAATCTTTAAGTCTAGTAGTGGTCGAGTATTGTCTTGTGTTCGCTAGCTGGAAGCTGAAATGGCTAGCACCAATGTAGTTTTTTGTCTTACTCGCCTCCTTTCCCCACTAGATTTGTGGCTCGCTGACTTCACCCCACTTCCTCCACCTTCACTAAGGCTCACCGCATCCACCACAGGATTTTCCACTTTCTCGCCACATATCATCTAAGTGTGCCATCCCACCACGGTTAGCGATGGCTATTACTGAAGTTGCATGCTTGTGTGTATGATAAAAGTTGCTTGCTTTCTAACTTCCTTGTGCTTGCCACTAATGCATGCGAATGGGGTGACAGTAGATCTACTTATTCACTTGCTCCTATGCTTGTTTATGTTGTTTTCATAAGAGATATGGGGAAATCACGAAGGAAATCAACCTACGGAAAATGTGTGCAACCAAAACTCTAGCGAGAATAGTGCATTAGTCAAACAGCTGTGTGAGGCACAATGCCTTGTATTTTGTTGTTGTTTTGTGTCAACATCTAGGCACTTTTTAAATATATTCCATATGCAAACACAATGCATCTATGCACATGTAATGGCATGAGCCAGATGGTTAGTGCATTAAGTCATCAAATTAACAAATAATGGTGAATGAGCGACATCACATGTTTGTTTGGTATGAAAAGTTACTTTAAAAAGTATTTCAGGAAAATTATATATAGAAAATATTTGCATCAAATGCATTGTTTAAGAGCTTGGTAAGCGTGTAAATGAAAAATAAAAAATCTAGAGTCAGAAAAGAACATGACCAGCCCTGTTTGAATTAGATTGTTGTCAAGATTATCGTCACAGGTTATTTACTTGAATATAGGGATGGATTAAATATGTTATCAAATTTTAATAAATTAATAACTTAAAATAAGTTGTCTAAGCAATGAAATCGACAAAGGTTTTTTTTTTCAAAAACGTATTTTGCGAAGCGTGGAGCAATTAATCCATTACATTATTTCGATAAAGAAGTTGAAAAGAAGAAGGACGTATGGCCGATGCTTGACTACAAGGTGCTATGATATTTTGCTTACCTACGTATTTGTTACAATGCTCTAAGCCTTTGCCTCCTCTTGACCATTAGTCCACGAGTGAAATTGAGGAAGAGATTGACCGCTAAAAGCAAATTTGAAAAAACTTATCCAGTTACAGGGGACAGAGATTAAGATATTGAACCCTAAAGTAATCTGCCGCCATTCCTCGATCCTTTGCCAGAGGTATCATCTCACCTACTATACCATTTGGCAATTGGAAGTTGGGACATACATAACTCATATGCGACCTGATATGCTTGAATTTGCGATGTTGTTGATCAAGGAAGTCCATTTAGTTGGCTGAAGGAGAAAAACGTGGCAGCCTAGCTCTCATCGAACTAGAAGGGCCAGGTTGTATTTGTGCTTCTCCTAGCACTCCCTTGGTTTTTCTTTCACGGTACATGGAATAGGTAGGGTGTAATGGAGCTCCTGATGCCTCTTAGACCTAATATGCATGTAAGTTTTTTTAGAGCAAATTGTTGTCGTATGCTTGGCAGGTTATTCCTTGCCTTCTGCTATGTCTGAGCTGCTCCCGTTCTCGTCCTTGCGTTGGTTTCTCTCTCTTTCTCTTATGCTCGTTAAGCATAGCATCACCCAGCAGAGGGATCCGTGGCTTCCGATGCCTCCCATGTAAAATCAAAGGTGTTTTTGATTATTATTCTATGATGAACAATTGGTATCTGAGATTATTGGTTTTGATATTTGGAGATTGTTGGCGAAGTGGTTTTTGGAGATAATTGGATTTGCAGGTGAACAAGAGCTGCTGCTGAGTTTTGGTCCGGTCAGACTGGGCTGTGGTTGCTGGTCAGACCGGCGGTGATCGAGCGGTCAGACCAGCTCAGCCCACGGTCTTACCGGCCAACACTGTGTCGGTTTCGGTTTTCGGTTGTTTGTTTGGATATCTGTGATTGCTTCATATTTATGGCTTCTAGATGGATACTATGCGTATGTAATACTGTTGTTTGCTACTAATGAGTCAAGTTGGAGATAGCTTAGTCTCAGAATATAGTTTCTTTGTTTGATTCATGTGTAGGTGACTTGATGCCTCGGGAGAGTATTGCCGGTGATGAATCGGGAGTCGACTTGGGGATAAGGCGATGTCCGTGACAGTAAGATATCATGCGGGATACTTAGGCTAGAGTTCAATGCATGAGGTTGGTGAAGATTCCATATGGCATACGATGGAGGTATTGTGTGTGTATGGGATGTGGAGTCAAATTTGGAAGGAGTCCAAATTTGTTATGATTGGAGTTTGTAAAGTTTGTTTCTTGTACGAGAAGGTTTCCTAGGTGGATTAGGACTTTTAGTATGAGTTTGATTCATGGCTTTAGGCTGCCTACCTCATGTATAAATAGAGAGGGAGCGTGAGGCTTCCTGGTATCGTTTTTGAGAACATTGAGTTGTGAGTTTAGTTAGGGTTTCGAGTTTAGTCAAGATTTTTGTCTACCTTTCGATGCTCTATCTTTGCTTGCCTTTTTATGGGAAGAATCTTTTCATCGGGCACCCGATGCCAATAAAAAAATGGGCCAGTCAAATGTTTCAGTTGACCAACGAGTGAAGCACCAAAGTTATATATGGTGAAAAAAAAAACCAACAACTGCAACATTTAAAAATTTTGTGCACATGATGACACGTTGAAACATGTCGCTATCACATATGAAACAACTAATATTAACGGATTGATATATATGATTTTATTTTATCAAAATATAACCATGTGATATCTTGTTGTAAAGATTTAATTAAAACGAATACAACGGTGTGATCGGGTCATTGATTGGATAACTATTTTAGGAGAAAAATCGTTTTGAAGCGCGCTAAAATGCATGCATGCACGGATGAGGTGGAGAGAATGGAGAGAGAGTAATGGCAGTTAGTTTTGGAATTTTGTTAAACATACTGAAGACACATATTGAAACATATCACTATCACGTATGAAACAAAGAGTGTTAACGGATTGAAACATATATTTTTCTTTCGTCATAATATAACCATACAATATCTTGTTATAAAGATTTAATTATAACAAATACAATGGTGTAATGGGATCGTAGATTAGATAAATAGTTTATGAGAAAAGTTATTTTAAAGCTTGCTATATGTATGTATTGTTAGAGGAAAAGAGAGAGCAATAGTACATTAGTACCAATCAGCAGCCCGATGGATCGGTAGACAGATCTGGGGCATTCTCCCTTTTTATGGCCTTGGCCCTACATATGTACATTGTTAGAACTATTTGTGCAACAGCTACTATGACTTGACTCTCCCTCCAATGACCAGTCTCTATCTTAGCACAGATAAATTATCTCTTACAATAAAGTTATAGCCTACATCATGATTCACTAACAATTATTACATTTATATTTTTTAAATAGTACAGATACATACATAGTTTCCGTGTACGACAGAAAACTCGAATGGCATAAGATATTTCGGCTTAACCCCCAAGCAATCCCATGCGAGTCTAATCTTGAGAACAGATCCAAACCAAAATTATGTTTGTACTGCAATGGTATGAAAAGAAACAAAAAATAACTTACCCTCTCAAGGCAGAAAAAGTTAAACAGGTGAATCATACAAAAAAATTTGTATCAAAACTGCCAACCAATTCTCCTTTTTTTTACTGAATATTGTAAGTTAGTATTGTGCAATGCTTTCGAAGGTCTGAAAAGTAATGAGATATTTATTGTCAGGGTTATGGGTTATGTATACCCTTTACCCTTCGATATACGTCACATATCGGTATGGCATACCCACGCGCATACGGATACTCTCTGCATACACTAAGGAAATCCTTCACGGAGTTTACAGATGGAAAGAGTCCTACTCGGACAAGACTGGGTCGTCAATATATCGTGTAGGGTCTGATGTCTCCGAGTTCTACTTGGAAACTGCCTGACATGCGATATAAAAGGGACCCCCCGGGGAGGACCTAAGGCATCGAATCTCAGAGCCAACACAACCCCCACAGCCTACGAAGTCGGAGCCTGCAGGAGCCAAATCGCTGGGATCTAGTCGAACCAACTCGACTACGATCTCGCCGGATCCATCGAGTTCCATTGTTCCCTTCGTAACCTGTGTTTTCCATCATATAATCCCACATCAACTGGATTAGGGCTATTACCTATCAAGGGGCCTGAACCAGTATAATCTTCGTCTTCTGTTTGCTTGATGTCGTATTACGTAGACCCTTGTACCAATGTACCCCAATACCCTCTATATCCGGTCTACAGGTATCACCCGTCGACAGTGGCGCGCCAGGTAGGGGAACTTGGTGCTCAAGGTTCTACTACTATGTCATCCAGCTTTGTCGACAACAGCGTCAACACCAACCTCAACCAGGGATTCCCTGCTTCAACAATGCTGGTGTGGACTCAAGTCGGCGAAATCATCTTCCCGATTTACACCACGATGCCGATCTCAGCCGGTCCATCAATGACCGGAAACGAGAATGCAGTGGCTACAAACCAAGATGACTCCATGTCGAAAGATCCTCCCGCCGAGGCGGAGAACGGAACATCGACGACATCCGAGCTCGAGAAGGATTCCAAGGCGGCCAAACCTCGTCACTCCGACAAGAACCACGAGCCGACGAGGATGACTTCCGAAGCGACAAGGTCCTGGTGTCCTATCCACAAAACCAAGGAACACACTTTGCAAGCCTATTGGATTTTTCTCAACGTCCGCGCCGAAATTCGCGCCTGCAAAGAGCATGGAATTCAGCGTATTTCTCCAACTCATGATGTCTATTGTCCTATCCACAAGACAAAGAATCACGACCTCTCAAGCTGCAAGGTCTTTCTCAGCGCCATGAAGACACCACCTCCTAAGGTCCAACAGTCACACATCCCCATCAAGGATAAAGACAAGGAACGAGGAGCGACGCCAACTTCAGATCGATTTGTTGGGGTAATCGACATCGATCCCCACGAACCATCAGTCTTGCACCTCCTCGAAGACTAGGGATCATCGACAACGAGCGCGCCGCGGGAGGTATTGGCTATCGACGATGTCGGCACATCAGCGTGCACCAATGTAGAGGCGGAGAATCAAGTGGCCACTCCGGCCCAGCACATCAGAGCCGTCAACACTATACTGAGGGAAACCCCCTGCGATCCCGTTCTGAACGACGATCTCGTGCGTTGGACAGAACGACTACGGGAATCAGTGACCAACCTCAGCAACACGTTCGAAGAGACCGCTGCCGCAGCGCACCCAGAGCAGCCACCAACTGGCGATGCCAATGGTGAAAACCCTGAACGGAGGGAATCGCCTCATCGAGCCACCCCTCCACCTCGTGGCACCAGCGATCTCCACGATCACCTGAACAGCCGCCGAGAGGCACGACGCACACGAGACAACGAGAACCGTTCCCGGCGTCATGTCTCTTCACGGCGTCATGATAACAAAGATTGAGGAGACCGTTCAAATGAAGACCGAGACTGTGATAACCGCCACAACCGCCACGATCACAACGATCGCGAACGGCGGGCGCCAGGCGATACTGGTCGAGGACGTCACCATAATGACGACGATGATGAAGACCGGCGCCGAGACAACAGCGGGAGACGACGACAGGATTCTCGAGAGCCAGGCCGACATCCTCGTAATCGTACGCCGGAACCAAGCGACCCATCATCATCGTCATCATCCTCGTCTTCCTCTTCATCAGACAGACATCCTCGAAGGACACACGATCGCCGACAACCCATCGCCCCTAGCACGGGGTGTAGAGCTTTCAGTCGTTCCCTGCGTGATGTCCGATGGCCTGAGAGATTCCGACCCGGAGCAATAGAAAAGTACGATGGGAGCACCGACCCAGAAGAGTTCCTTCAAGTCTACTCCACAGTACTCTACGCTGTCGGAGCAGACGACAACGCATTGGCAAATTATTTGCCAACTGCGTTAAAAGGCTCTGCACGTTCATGGCTGATGCATCTCCCGCCTTACTCGATCTCTTCGTGGGCAGACCTGTGGCAGCAGTTCGTCGCCAATTTCCAAGGAACTTATAAGCGCCACGCGATCGAAGACGACCTACATGCGTTGACACAGAGCTCGGGTGAATCCTTGAGGGAATATGTTCGGCGCTTCAACGAGTGCAGAAATACAATCCCCGAAATCACCGACGCTTCTGTAATTCGCGCCTTCAAGTCCGGTGTCAGAGATCGCTACACTACCCAGGAGTTGGCGACAAGACGCATCACAACTACTCGGAGATTGTTCGAGATCGTTGAATGATGCGCCCACGCAGATGATGCGCTGAGACGCAAGAACGATAAGACAAAGACCAGGGGAGAGAACAAACTAGCCACGGACGCACCTGAGTCAAGCAAGAAGAAAAATCACAAAAATGGGAAAAGGAAAGCTCAAGCGGAAGTTCTCGCAGCAGAATACGCGAACCCTCCCAAGCGCCCAGACCCACAAGGTAGCGACGCGAAAAAACCATGGTGCCCCATACACAAGACGGACAGACATTCTTTGGAAGATTGCCTTATTTTCAAAAAGTCGCTCGAGAAGCACATTGCATTTGAAAAAGGCAAGCGAGTACGCGTGGTCGAAAAGGAGGCGGAAGCGGCTCCCCAGGAATCGGACTCAGCATATCCAAACTCTGACCTCCACGTTTCACACATCTTCGCAGGTTCCACAACGTACTCCTCAAAGCGAGAATACAAGAAAGTGGAACGTGGAGTCTGTTCGACATGGCAGGGGGCTGCGCCCAAGATGAAGTGGTCTGAACAGAAGATAGAATTTTCGGAAGAAGACCACCCCAAGACTGCCGTCATCCCAGGACGATATCCGATCGTGGTCGAACCCACTATTCGGAACATCAAGGTCGTGCAGGTTCTCATCGATAGTGGCAGCTCAATCAACCTTCTTTTCACCAGCACTTTGGACGTGATGGGAATTCCGCAAAGCGAGTTGACACCAACCGATCAACCCTTCCATGGAATTACTCCCCAATCCTCGTCCAAACCATTGGGCAAAATTACGTTGCCTGTGACTTTCGGCCAAGCTAACAACTTCCGAACAGAGCGAATCACCTTTGATGTCGCTGAATTCGATACAGCTTATAACGCCATCATCGGGAGAACTGCACTTGCAAAGTTTATGGCCGCATCTCACTACGCGTATCAAGTGCTCAAGATGCCGAGACCGAAGGGAACAATCACTATTCAAGGGAACGCAAAGCTGGCGGTGCAATGCGACAAACGGAGCCTCGACATGGTCGAGCAAACGCCCAGCCCACCCGCCACGACTGAGCCACCCAAGAAAGTGAGCAAGACAAACAAGACGCCGAAACCGGATGGCACAATCAAGATCGTTCCACTCTCTAGTGCCAACCCCGACAAGACCGTCAAGATCGGGGCGACACTAAGCAAGAAATAGGAACTCGTGCTCATCACCTTCCTCCGCGACAATGCTGACGTGTTTGCTTGGCAGCCGTCCGACATGCCGAGGGTCCCCAGGGAGGTGATTGAGCACAAACTCATGGTGCGACCCGATGCCAAGCCAGTAAAGCAAAATCTGCGGAGATTTGCGCCAGACCGAAAACAAGCCATATGAGAAGAGCTTGACAAACTTCTCAAAGCTGGCTTCATCAGAGAAGTACTTCATCTACAGTGGCTAGTCAATCTAGTCATGGTGCGGAAGGCCAACGGGAAATGGAGAATGTGCGTCGACTTCACCGACCTCAACAAGGCGTGTCCCAAGGATCACTTCCCTCTTCCTCGAATAGATCAACTGGTGGACTCAACAGCCGGCTGTGAGCTGTTAAGCTTTCTCGACGCTTAGTCTGGCTACCACCAAATCAGCATGGCAAAAGAGGACGAAGAGAAGACAGCATTCATCACACCGTTCAGGGTATTTTGCTATGTTAAGATGCCGTTCGGACTAATAACCGCAGGGAATACTTTCCAGCGCACGGTCCAGGGCGCACTTAGCGACCAGCTCGGCAACAATGTCGAGGCATACGTCGACGACATCGTTGTCAAGACCAAGACAAGCGACTCATTGATTGACGATCTCCGGGAAACGTTCGACAACCTCCGACGATATCGCCTCATGCTCAATCCAGAGAAGTGCACGTTCAGAGTACCGTCGGGCAAGCTGCTCGGTTTCCTTGTCTCTGGCAGAGGAATAGAAGCAAATCCCAAGAAGATCAAGGCAATCGAGAATATGAAGTCGCCCACAAGACTCAAGGAAGTACAAAAGCTAACCGGATGCATGGCAGCACTGAGCAGATTCATCGCTAGGATGGGAGAACGAGGGCAACCTTTCTTCGCTCTGCTGAAGAAACAAGACAAATTTATATGGACACAGGAAGCCGAAGAGGCATTCGTTGCACTTAAGCACTACCTATCAAACCCCCCTCTACTTGTTGCTCCCCAACCTAATGAAGAATTATTCCTCTATATTGCTGCCACGCCATATTCCGTTAACACCATCATTGTTGTCGAGAGAGAAAAAGTACAACGACCAGTCTATTACGTCAGCGAAGCTCTCCACGACGCAGAAACAAGATATCCACAGATCCAAAAGCTGCTTTACGCGGTCATCATGACATCAAGGAAGCTACGCCACTACTTTCAAGCCCACAGAGTCACAGTTGTCTCCTCCTTCCCTCTCGGCAAAGTTGTGAGAAACAAAGACGTTGTCGGCCGCATTGCGAAATGGGTAGTTGAGCTGAGCCAGTTTGATGTCCACTTTGTGCCACGAATAGCCATCAAGTCCCAGGTGCTCGCCGACTTCGTAGCCGATTGGACTATGCCAGATAACAAATCAGACAACCAAGTCGACAAAACGTGGACAATGGCGTTCGATGGCGCACTCAACAGCCAAGGAGCAGGGGGCAGGATTCATCTTGATGTCTCCTTTCGGAGATCAATTCAAGCACGCAATCCACCTCAACTTCAGGGCGACCAATAACACAGCCGAATACGAGGGACTACTCGCTGGGATAAGAGCTGCAGCCGCACTTGGGGTCAAGCGACTAATCGTGAAAGGGGACTCCGAGCTAGTCGCGAACCAGGTGCACAAAGATTATAAATGCTCTAACCCCGAGTTATCCAAGTATCTCGCAGAAGTCAGGAAGCTAGAGAAAAGGTTCGATGGGATCGAGGTCCGACATGTTTACCGCAAGGACAACATCGAGCCAGACGACCTAGCACGACGTGCGTCCAGACGAGAACCGCTCGAGCCCGGCACTTTTCTGGACATCCTGACGAAGCCATCAGTAAAAGAGGTTAGCGGCGAAGTTAGCCCGGCCGCCCCTGACATTAGCTCGGAGGCTACAAAGGTAGAACACGCCGTTGCCGATATTGAGACCACAGATGACTGGCGCATCCCACTAATCAAATTCATCAATAGCGAGGAGTTGCCCGAGGACGATACTGAGGCCGAGAAAATAACCCGTAAAGCAAAAATCTACTGTATGGTCGGCAACGATCTATACAAGAAAGCGCCAAACGGGGTACTTCTCAAATGCGTCTCATCCGACGACGGCAGACACCTCCTCCTTGATATACATGAAGGCATCTATGGGTCACACGCCGCCGGTCGGACATTGGTCGGGAAAGCTTTTCGATAAGGGTTTTTCTGGCCAACCGCCCTCAAAGATGCATGCGACATGGTCTAGCGATGTGAAGCCTGTCAATTCCACAGTAAACACACAAAGCTACCCGCGCAAGCGCTCCAGACTATCCTTCTTACTTGGCCGTTCTCGTGCTGGGGGCTAGATATACTCGGGCCATTCCCACGAGGACAGGGCGGCTACAGGTTCCTATTCGTGGCGATCGACAAATTCACTAAGTGGATCGAAGCAGTACCCACGGGGGAAATCAAGGCCGACAACGCCATCAAATTCATCAAGGTGATATTTTGCAGATACGGACTACCGCACCGCATCATAACCGACAACGGCTCCCAGTTCATCAGCGCCGATTTCCAAGATTACTACATCGGGCTGGGAGTCAAGATATGCTTCGCCTAGGTCTCTCACCCTCAAAGCAACGGACAAGTCGAGAGGGCAAACGGCATAGAACTACAAGGGATCAAAACCCGCGTCTACGACAGGCTCATGTCACACGACAAAAAATGGGTCGAAGAACTCCCATCAGTACTATGGGCCGTACGCACCACACCGACAACGTCTAACAAGGAAACACCCTTCTTCCTCGTGTACGGCTCCGAGGCCATACTCCCCAGCGAGCTACGACATCAGAGTACACGAGTACAGAAGTATTCCGACGAGGATCAGGAGGAGCAGCGAAACGTCGATGTGAATCTACTCGAGGAACATCGCGAACGAGTTGCCGTCCGAGCAGCCAATTACCAACAGGCCCTCCGCCGTTACCACGAGAAGTGCATCCGAGCACGCATACTTTCGATCAGCGACTACGTCCTCCGACGGGTTCAAAGCCAAGCAGGGCGAAACAAGCTCTCACCCAAATGGGAAGGACCTTACACGATCACACAAGTCTTGCGGCCAGGCGCATTCAAAATTGCAGACGGTGATGGTCGCAAGTTGGCAAATTCTTGGAACATTGACCAACTACGTAAATTCTATGTATGAGTCAATATCATCCATACCTGTAAGACACCTTACAACATCAATAAAGCCTATTCTTAGGCCCATATTACAATCAAAGTGTTCCTGCCCGATGATCCCTTACCCAGATGACACATAGCGTTGAAACCTATCCTCATGTCCCTTTACGCCGTCTTGACAAGGCCTCCGAGGAACCTAAGGGATCTTCGGCTGGGGACGCCCAGAGCCGATAAGGCCTTATCAGCAGATCCTGTAGAGACAAAAGACCATGTAAGACCTGGTCGTGTAAGAGTTATCGCCGTGCGTATTAACCAAGCCGCGTAATCGGAAATTAACTTTCCAACTTCACGGCTGGGGGCTAGGATCAGTGCTTATTCAACCAAGGCAGGTCAAAGGTCCAAGAGCCTTATCCTCCGAGAAAATTCCTCCAACGACAAGGCTGGGGGCTAGGGAGAGTGTACGACACAAACGACCGACTAAAGTCGTGAACTGAGAACACACTCTTACACACGATATCCGGAGTAAGAAAGATCTGTTAAGATAGATTTCTTTTCTATTTCACAAAATACTCCTTACAATTTTTACACAAGTCTAAGGCTATATTACACTTTTCCCTAAGATATCTATCACAGGGTACAAAGACTACCAAGAAGGCCAACGCCAGTCCATAGATTGAAAGACCTTCTCCGCCAACGGCACCATCGACTTTGCCAGGTGGTCTATCTCCGCCGGAGTCCTCCGAGAACGAGCAAAACCTTCACGGAGAAACTTGAGGTCTAGCCGCGGGCGATGATCTCGTAGGCAGGCCAACACGTGCCCTCCGGCATATCGGCTCGATCGACGACACTCCTGCTTCAAGGCTTCGTCGATGCGTTTGCCGACGCCTTCGAGCTGAGCACAGGCTCCGTTCAGCCACGAGATGTATCCGGCCGCCGACTCCTCGGGATCCCCACGGGGTACTCGGAGTTCTCTACAAACTTTGGCCATGGACGTGCAACAACTCTTCAAGTACGAGTTGAACCACACCTCACGACCTCGGAGCGTTTCCACAGCTTGCACTTTCTTTACTGCCAGCATGGTTCTCTCGAGTTCCGCTACTTCAAACTTCGTCTTCCAATATTGGATACGACGATCTTGCCCAGCAAGAGCACTCTCGAGATCTGTTCAATGTGGCAACAACTAAGTCAAGCTGCACTTCTCTTTCGAGAACCCGACTGATCTAGTCGAAGGAGCAAAAAGGGATGAAGGGACCACTAACCTAAGGAGGTCGTCGCCATCTCCGTCCTCGTGGCAAGGATCTGGTCTACATCGTCCGGTGACACATGTGGTTCAAACGCAAGAGCCGGAATGATCGCCGGAGACTCAGGCTGACCACGCTGCTGGACATCCTCGTCATCAACATTTCTACAAGGGACGAAAAGTACTCAAGATCAAAATGCAAAAGAAAGCTAGGGTAATGACTACACACGCAAAGGCGGTTGAAACCCATTGAAGTTTTACACAGCATGTCTGAGGAGTACAAGAGATCCTACTCTTCAAAAAGGGGGAGAACAGATTCCCCCAGGTCGCCGACTTCTTCCATCACCTCCTTACGCATGCCGCTAGCCACCCCCTGATCCAAGATCTCGTGCAGATCGAGTTCAGGATGCGCCAGCCTCACACACGCAAGGACGTGGCACGCCGCGGTGTAGATCCCGTTGGACGTCTCCTCTCCGATCCTGGCCGCATGCTTGGAGGGAATCTCCTCCATCGCCGCCGCCAGCTCCGCAAGAGAAGATGTCAGCGAGAACTCATCGGGATTCGCCGGGATCGTAGACTTGATGCCGCACTCCCCGACGAGTTGGTGCAGACTAGTATAGGTGACCCACAACGAGCCACGGATTTTCGACAAATTATTCCCGAGCTCCGACATGCGGTGCTCGAGCCCCTGCCGTTGTCGCTCGTTGCTGGCCACCAACTCCCTCATCTTCTTGAGGTCTTCACGAGCTTCCGCCAACTCGTGTGCTAGCCGGTCGGCGCGCTCGTTTGCCGACGCCGCCGCCGACCTCGCCTCCGCAATCTCGCGACCAATGCCGCGAGCACCAGCTTCGAGGAGACGCCCCATTTCGACCTGGAGCTTCTCCCAGGTGAGGACGGTAGCCGGTGGACCACGACCAGCCGCGGGATCGCTGGCTGGACCGCTTGGTGTCACCTCGCGGCTCCCGGGAGCAAGCACGACATCCGTCGAGGCTACAGCGGGAGACGCGCCGGAAGTCCCTCCGGACTCGTCCTGCACCGCCTTCGCCCGCGCCGCCCTATGAGATGGCTATGGTTCAGACAACGCTCGAACAAAATCACGAAAACTTAACTCCATCCACTTACTTCTCGCCAAGTGTCACAAGTCGCTGTCGTCGTGGAGGCGGGGGAGACGCGTCCGAGGCCTGGAGAACAGTTGATGCGAAGTAAGGCGAAAGTGTTCTGGCTGTGTGATCAAACAACAGGATAGCTTACCGAGGGGGTGGATGCCTTGTGACGATGTCCGCTTACAGAGGAGAACTTCCTCCCCTTTGCAGCAGCAGCAGCAGCATCGGACGCCTCCTTGGCGACCTTCTCTTTCAGTGACACCGCCACCTGATGGTCCGCGAGCGGCCCGATGATGTCAGTCAGAGGAAGAGCCTACACTTTATAAAGTCACAAAGCAATCTCAGAAGAAAAACGCAGAATGACTATTGAGTACACTTACATTGATGGCAGCATCGCGTTCGGCCGCCCCCTTCTCGCAAAGGGGAACGGGGACATTACTCGCCGTCGTCGGGCCACTGATCATCACCTGGCCGACACGACGTCCCACGGCTTCGCTGCTCAGACCTGTGAATCGAGAACCAAATTTCGATAACCCAGGAGGAACGCGCACACAAGCATGTCAGGATAAATGCGAGAAAGATACCCCGAGGAGAAACCCGGGTCGCGTCCTGCGGTCCAGAATAGTCAAAGGCTGGGTGGGCTCGAGCCTGGAGCGGCTGGATCTGTCTACCAATGAAGTCAGCGGCGACTTCATACCCCGACAAACCTCGTACTCGGAGATCGTCGACAACATCGACGAACGACTGAAGAGAAGGGGTCAAAGGGGGTTTTGCGGTCCAAGACGAAATCTTGTCTGGTTGTTCCTTAGGGACAACGAAGACAGGATCCGAATCTTCTATCTGAAGATAGAACCACCTCATCCGCCATTTGCTGCAAGAGGAGGGACACCGGAAGGGGATATAACTTGACTTCAGGCCATCCCGAAGTCGGAATCCAACGCATCCAGACACCCTGTTGGATTCCATCCAATGCAACTCGTAGTAGAAGCGAAAGAGATCGAGAAAGGGCTCTACCCTAATGTAGGCCTCACAAAGATGTGAAAAAATACTAAGGAAGGCAATAGAATTGGGGTTTAGATGGAGCAAAGAAAGACCGTAGAAGTTCAAAACCAAGAGAAGAAATTCGGAAGGTGGAGGGAGAAAACCGCAGAGAATGTAGTCCTCGATCGCAACCATGCGACCTAAGACAGGCTAGGGTTCAGTACCTCCTGCTTCCCTTTCCATGGTTCCACGACCGGGAAGGGAGCCGTCCTCCTGAAGCTTCTTCAGCGACGCGCTGGTGGAGGAGGATTTGCTGAGATCCATCGCCGATTGGAGATTGCCGGAGAAAGGGCTGAGGTCGATGAGCTAGGGTTCCTTGTGGGAGCGGAGAAGACGAAGAACGCTTGCAGGCGGGAGGTTTTCTTCACAATGGGCGGACTTCAAAATGGATCCCCAAAATTCCTTTAAATAGACGCACTACCGACGGTGCGAATTCCAAGGAAAGGAGAGAGATAGCTGCCGGAAATTTCTGGGTCCGTTACGCGCGGCAGTTTTTTGGACTTCAGTTTAAATTCACTCGTGACCGTTGGGCTTCACATGGTGTTCTCGACTACGTCCTGTCTCTACGGTTCTCACACCGGGAACGACAACAGCCTCGACACAAGAAGTCGTGAATGGTCACACGAGTTCATTTAAGCAGAAGTCGGGGGCTACTGTCAGGGTTACGGGTTAGGTATACCCTTTACCCTTCGATATATGTCACATATCGGTATGGCATACCCACGCGCATACGGATACTCTCTGCATACACTAAGGAAATCTTTCACGGAGTTTACAGATGAAAAGAGTCCTACTTGGACAAGACTGGGTCGTCAATATATCGTGTAGGGTCTGATGTCTCCGAGTTCTACTTGGAAACCGCCTGACCTGCGATATAAAAGGGACCCTCCGGGGAGGACCTAAGGCATCAAATCTCAGAGCCAACACAACCCCCACAGCCTACGAAGTCGGAGCCTGCAGGAGCCAAATCACCGGGGATCTAGTCGAACCAACTCGACTACGATCTCGTCGGATCCATCGAGTTCCATTGTTCCCTTTGTAACCTGTGTTTTCCTCATATAATCCCACATCAACTGGATTAGGGCTATTACCTATCAAGGGGCCTGAACCAGTATAATCTTCGTCTTCTGTTTGCTTGATGTCGTATTACGTAGACCCTTGTACCAACGTACCCTAATACCCTCTATATCCGGTCTTCTCAAAAATTAGAATAGCTATTTTTCTTTCACAAATACAATTATGCTAGTACTAGATTTAAAGAGTGTACAACTAGTTAGCATAATACATGGAATATATCTTCGATCGCTCTCGTTCCGTCTCATAGAATCAGATATGTTCCAATTCGCATGAACTGTCGTTGCTAATTTAATACTCTATCTCTTTTATTATAAGTCTTACTCATATTTCTTTAAGTTTAACCAAATTTATAGAAAAATATAGTAGTATTTTCCACCCAAAAAATATATTATCAAAATATCAATGTTACTATTTTTTTATAAATTTGGTCAAACTTAATAAAGTTTAATTAGAAAAAAAGCCAGACAACTTATAATATGAAACAAAAGAATATAATCCAGCGTCTTGAAAGCTATCTGATCAGAAATGCAAAAAAAAGCTTCACCTGATTAACATGTACATCTGACTTAGTTTGGACCAAACTAATTGTGACCACTGTACAGATAGGTTCGGTACGGCCAATGTCTCCAACAACATATATTCCCAATGGCTAATGTATATCACAAGCAATGTCTTTATTGTTATAAGGTGTATCACTAGGGATTGATTTGCCTGGATGATTCACAATTTCTGCTTTGATCTAATTGCAGAGACGCATTATGTGGATTTGTGGTGAATAAACTCCTGGAGAGTGGAGATCTAAGGAATTGATTTGTCTTTCCATCCAAAAAAAAAAGGTATTGAATTGCCTGTTTTTCTGGAGATCACTAAGCAATTAAATTGTTTCGATGAAAAGCCCTGGTTGTAGATCTTTCTATCCCTTTGCACACATGGCCATTAAACACAATACCTCGCCATGAAACACAGTACCATGCATTTGATTCTTCTTCCCGAAGCCCTACAGTACACCAAGCATTCCTTCATGTTTTCTCACACAGTTACTAGGTGATTCGTAGCAAGATAATGCCCAACCCCAGCCAGCAATAATAATGAAGGGAAACATATGCAGAGACTGTAATCTCTCCACAGAGCACACTTGATCAACTTATCATCGGAAATTGCTGGAAATAAGCAATGCAATCCAGTTTATCTTCAGATTAACTGAATATATAACCAAATTAATTAAGTATTCTGTATTGAACTTTCCAGATTAACAGAATTTAAAATGTTTTAGTTCAAGAGGCAATTGAGGATTTAAAATACAAGGCTACAAGTTCCTTCCTACATGGCGGTAACAATAACTGCAATTGCCCGGGCATCTAGATCACGAGAAACAAGAAGAGATCTTCATAAATCAACCCATAATTCTCAACTTGTCGAGATCATTAAAAAGTGCATCTAAAGCACTACTCTCTCAATTCACAAACTAAGATTGAAACCTTAAAACAAACCCTAAAATTTTTCTCCCAAAAAGTAAATGTACTTTTAGCCTCAATCCCTCTTCTATTACCCATAACATGGTTGCTCCTAGCCACGAATCCAAGCAGAACTAGCACACCTAATCACATAGAAAACCTACCAAATCAGGGAACAGCATCCCATACAACTCCGCACTCCAAACTTTTCGAATTTGGACTCCAATCCAAACTTCACTTATCTTTCCATATGTACACAACACCATGTGTATGCCATAAAGAAACCTTCACCTCCACATGCATTGTTCTCAAGCCTCAATTGCTAAGCCCAATCTCTATCCATCACCGGCTATACTCCCATGGTCTCAAGCAACACCTGCACATGAACAACAAAGTTGGAACATCAGACAGATCAAAACAAGATTAACAACAAGTACTCAAAACCTGATTAACTACAAGTACTTAATGATGATCTAACATATATCAACATATGTCAGCACCTTACCATTTGATGACACCGCAAGATTTGTAATCTTATTCTGGAACTTGTTTAACATGCATGGTAGGCATATCAAGCCTTCATCGAGAGAAAATCCCTTGCAGCAGCCTGAATTTTGAACCAATACCTTATGTGTTTATGATTTTTTTCTCACACCCTTGTATGCCCCTAAATTCTGATTTTTTTTATCTCTTCCATACAAATCATGTCAATTGACCGCTTTAAGAGCTATTGAAAACAATTATGTCCTTAGGCCCTGTTTGATTCAGCTTAGGATTATTATAATCTGGATTATTAGGAGTAAGCTGAAACAAACAGATAGTTTATTATGATAAATTATTATAATCTATAAGCCAGATTACTATAATCTGGTAAGCCACTCTAAAGGTGCTTATTTTAGATTATTGGGTGGCTAACAACTACCAAACAGATAATAATCCAGAGAAACAAACAGCTAGCAGCTTATTCTGTATCGGCTTATTATAATCCAGCTTATAGTAATCTAGTTTTATAATCTAGATTACAATAATCTTAAGCTGAAACAAACAGGGCCTTAGATGTGAGGAATCATCTCACCTGCTATACCATTTGGCGATTGATGAAGTTGGAACATACCCGTATGCGGTCTGAGATAAGCTTGAACTTGTGACGTTGTTGATCGAGGAGCATATATAACAGAAGGCCACTTGGTTGGCCGAAGGAGAAAAACTTGGTTGTCTAGATTTCTGCAAGTTGGAAGGCACTGGTTGTATTTGTGCCTCTCTTGGAACTCACTTGGTTCTTCTATCACGGTATATGGAACAGATAGGGTGTAAGAGAGATCCTGCTGGCTCTCAAACCTAATACGCATTGTTAGTTTGAAAAGCAAATTGTTGGCGTCTGCTTGCCAGGTTATTCCTTGCCTTCTGCTATGCATGAGCTGCTCTCGTTATTGTCCTTATGTTGCGCTCGCGCGCGCTCTCTCTCTCTCTATAGATATATATATATATATATAAGCAAATATGCACCCAGGTGCACCTGAACCCACAATCTCCACCGTCCAAGTGTTCCAAGATTGGTGCATATGTATAGTAGTACTAAGGGGGTAAAGCTGCTTTGATTCCTGATGTGAAGCTTTATTCCCTCGCACACTCCAGCCATTAGCATGTGAGAGGTTCTCATATTTTTCAAATCTTCCAATTTTGCCCCTGTCTTCATTGTCCTGAACATCCCATGCCAAGGCTTTGCGTGGCCTCGTATAATATTTTCGTACATCAAATATTTACATGTTTAGATATTTATTTGAATTACATACACACCAACATTCACGAAACATATCTATAACCAATGTGCAGATTAACTGTCATTTATAAAATGGAGTATCGTTATATATTGAATATACATACTAACAGTTTTTTTTAAGAAATGATATATATCCACTCCCCAAAAATGATATTTACAAAGTGTAGAATCAATCTATTATATCTGTGATTCTGTGCGCTGACCACAAATTACAATCATTCATAGAAACATAAGAGATATTACAGCCGCTACATTATTCTTGAATAAAAAATCCAACTTAGAGAAACTGACGGACATAGACCGCTACATTTTTCATTTTTGATCTTTGCAAAAAAAAAAATGAAACAGAAAGTGAGCAACAAATTGATAGAAATAAGATTGAAATTAGTTTTAGAGCTATTAATTAGGCACACAGGCACACAGCAGATGAGTATATCAGAAGCAAGGTCTGGAAATGAGAAACAAATACAGTCTGTGGATGTACTTCAAGATCTCAGATTATTAGCAGATGTACAAGTTTTTAAGAAAACAAATAAGGACTGGAATGGGGAACGAATAACATATACGGAGTGAGGATTATAAATAGGGTATGACCAATTAATATAAATGCCATTATCAGCAGGGTTGTCATCCTGGTCCAAAGAGAATGGGGAAAATTTTGAATGGATATATACATCTGAATCTGCTGCCCCAAAACTGAGTTCTAAAATCCCCCAAATTGAATTCTCTAGCGCTGCGAACAAAGAAAACAGATCGAAGAGCAACAGCCTTAGAAAAACTAAGACCACCAGAAGAATAAACATACGAACTGAGATTTCTAAATGTGAGCAACAAATTTGCAACTGAACTTACAAAACCAGACACCAGCCCCCTAACCCAACAAATATCGTTGAGTTCAATGATGCACTTCCAAGAAACCAAATCCATTACCTCTTCTTATTAGTTCGTCGCTCCCGTCGGCTGATTTTGTCCCATCTAGAATGCAACATGAACCAGAGAAACCTCAACACATGAATAGCAGCAGCCAGAGGAGAGATTGAGCTGAGAGAGATGGATTGGGGATAGTGGACAAACGGGAGCTGCTGCAGGGCACGTGGATGGATGGGGATATGATGCGACTGGATGGAGGGGAGGGAAGGGGCAGCCCCACCGACGAGTTGCTCGCACCCTGCACCAGCTTCACCGTGCCTTGGCTCCGGCGACGCAGCTAGTGCCTGCGCCAGTGCTTTTGACAGCATCAGGGTGGAGGGGAGGCGTCAGATTTGACGCACCGCTCGCGTGGGCTGCGTCGTGCCCTCGCTCGTGGACGACATCAGCCTCCTCGCTGATTTCCCTCACTGGGCTTCCAGATCAAGCGGCAAGGTTCCCGCCGAACACTGGGAGAGAATGTGGCCGGGACACCGGGGACGGGCGAAAGCATAGCCTCCGCCCATGTGCGACAGGCGAGACCGAATGTGCTAGCTAGTTGGAGGGCAGATTAGGAATGGTATAGCGCAAAATGTACCATGCCCTCCGGCGTCTATAAGGAAGAAACATTTGCTAGCTACGAAGTGGGGTGGGTCCGATTTAGAGTAATTTATTTTCCTTTTGCTGCTCTGTTTTAATTTTCTACTCCATTTTTTAGATCGCCTCCAATTTACTGACTTGATATAGTAGCACCAACCTAACATAACATAAGGCAGTTATTAGATTCAATAGCTTTGTATCAAAACTATCTAAAACATATTTCCATGAGGATTCATGTTTTTGTTGCATCCGGACGGTGGTCTCTTTTGATGCTAATTAACAAGCACACTTCTACTAAGTATATTAAAATATTGTTGAAGCTTTCATCTCAACAGTGGCCAAAAACAATAGTCCTTAAGTTGAGCAATCCCCAACTAAGCTCAACATGTCAAGGCAGTGTACATTTGAGAAAACTCGTCGCCAAGCCAATGCTAGGGCTTACATATCCTGGGCATCGTCGTAGCGACGTAGCGTGCTTGTGGTGTGTGCTCGTCATAGCTAACAACCGGATCACTTGAAGGCTGCATCGTGTTGCAGCAGAGGGCCTCTGGTGCACGATGCTTGAGCAAGACGGTGATGCACCGGCTTCGTATAGGAAAAACAGTGGCAATCGAACTCGCTGCACTGCCGCTGAGATTGCTAGTTCGATCGTAGTTAAGCATAGAATCACCCAGCAAAGGGATCCGAGGCGGCTGAATAGTTTCCAGTGCCTCCCATACCTAGGAGGAGACTACATCGATTTTTGCCTCCAAAAAGGAGTACTGCACCAGTAGGAGACTAACAGCTCTCAAAGTGGCATGCCATAAAAATTCGATCGAGTGTCTATTTATAGATAGCATTTCGTCTCGAGTGAATAACTATTACTAGCTAGTATGTACCTCAGCCCTGAGTTGTCTTCATTACGATTCGATATGGTGGAGAAAAATGTCCCATCATTTCGCTTATTCGAGCATATTTACCAACGAAAAATAATTTGTAAATAAAACTTTTATATATGTGTTCTTAGCGGTCTTAAAGTAAAGGCTGGAAAATAAACTTCGATGAAAAAACCCCAAAATCAACTCTAAATTTAAGGTTAAAAATTTAAATTTTGGCTGATAAACAAAAGCATAAGCGAAAAGATGAGGTTGTTTACCGTAAGTTTTGATACAACCACTGCTTTGATTCTCTGTTATTAGTACTACATGCTCACTTGCAGTTTACAGGAATAGAAAAGGCGAGGCTCTCTGTTTATGTTGGCCCAGGGTTGGCCCAGACTCTATTATCTCCATTAACATTTTTATTTTCTGATGAGTTTAACTGCAAGCACTTAATGATGATCTAACAGATATCAACATGTGTCAGCACTTCCCTAGTGATAATGACACCAATAGATGTGTAGTTAATCTGGATAATTTGTTTAACTTTGCATACATATGAGTTCATTAGATATGAACTTTGCATCGTGAACGGCCGTCACAGATGTGCTCATCGGTGAGAGACCAAAAAAAATCCACGTTGAAGATTGGTCCTCACCGCCGTACCCGTTACCTGTGGCAGGCTAAATATGCGGCCCAACACGGGTCATCTATGATGGGCCACAAGCACACCGGATGATATGAAAGAGGATAGTGCCCAACAAAGAGGACTATAGTCATTTTTACGGGGTCCTGTTAACAGACTGTCAATGATATCAGTGACTATATATATACCCCGATACTTGGTGAAATAGTTATCACAACCCAGCGTATTGTTCCTACTTCGGGTGCTACTTCGGGTGGGAGGGCTAGTGGGGTAAATATTTTCTCCTCAATGACCACTCATCAATTACCAGGCCCTATGTCAACACAGTTGAGGGTTATCGCCTGGCACAAATGACCGGTTCCCCACTAGTGGGAATTTTTCAGTTGATCTATTGTGTCTGAGTTTTTCTCACTCTCTTCTATGCCCATATATTTTGATTTTAATATTATTTATACCTGTTTTGTCAGTAGACTGTTTAATAATTATTTAAAAAGTCAATTATGTATTTGACATGAAAGTGGACGTTAATGTTGGATGTATAGGGATTTGTGTATGATATTAAGTAGCCAACTACAACAACCATTGAAATGTAGGTATGGATAACAGGACTCACAATTCAATGTTGAGAGCACAACTATTTTCTAGGATACAGCCATTGAGGCAATAGATATTCCATTTTTGCTTTGATCCTGAACTGTGTGTTTGGTTGCCTGTATCAGTATTGGCTCACATCTGTGGATGCAACTTTCTCTTGTTTGGTTGCCTGCGTGATCTTTTCAGCCTGGCCCAACGCATGCAAAAAAGGCCTCTCAGCCAGGCTGAGTAGAAACGCTCGATTTGAGCTTCGCAACTCAGCCAGGCCAGGCGCGTGCACCGCGCTGCACCCGCACATGCATCGCCTGCATCCGCGCGTGCAAGCTGGTCGACGGGGTCACCACCCCTGCCCGATTCCACTCCTCATTCTACTCCTCCATCACCTTTCTCTCCTTCCACAGTCGTTGCCGCCACACTCCCCTGCTGCCGTCGCCCCACATGGCCGTCGTCGCTGCCACCCGCATGGTCGTCGTCCTCGTCAACCGTACAGTCGTTGTCGCCGCCATCCCGCAAAACTGCCAAGAGCTCGCCTTCGAGGGTAGTTGAGAGGTGGGGGCGAAGGAGCAGCGACGGCGGAAGATGAGCAGCAAGACCACAGCCTCACAACCACCGGATCTGGCAGCGAGGAGCTCGATTCCACCAGGAGAGCGCAGCACCGAGCTCGCTATTGTCACATCCGGTCATGGCATGTTCTTGTTATCTAGGAAGAAGGAGAGCTGGAGGAGTCAGATCTGGAAGCCTGAGGGACGCAGCCGCCGCAATTGTCGATGCTGGCCTCCTTGCTTGCCTCCTTTCCTTGCCGTCAACGAATCGCGGGGAGCTTCGGTGACGGCGGCGAATCACATGGAGCTTCCATGACGGCGGCGAAGGAGCATGGAGCGAGCGAGCGGCGGATTGAATGGCGAAGAGGACGACGCCCCTTCCTCTTTTTTCTTTTCTGTTATTTCCCTACCGAGAGATCCTCTTGACGTCCTTTTTTTTTGTTTTTTCTTTTCTATTATTTTTCCTACCGAGAGATCCGCTGGACATTAACTTTTGACTGTATTTGCTGTTTACCACTGGACATTAAATTTTTTTCACTGGTTTTCTAATCAGTTAAATCTGAAATTCTATTTCATATAAAACTAGAGAGGTAACCTCACCCTATTAAATAGAGAGGTAACCCACCTCAAATCCATACAACTAACCAAACCAAATCTTTCCCAACCCGTATCTTTGGTACAAGCAACCAAACAAAATCTCATCCTAGCCAGGCTAAACCAATGCAAGTAACCAAACAGCTGCATGGGTATCTGCTTGACCAGGCCAAGCTCAGCCTGTATGAGAGAGATGGGCCAGGCTAAGAGGATACGAGCAACCAAACACACCCCGCTTATGGTGTTGAGAAGTGAACGGAATTCAGACATATCATCAATGTTTGGAACTTGGAAGTTCTAGCACCAATATAGAAAACAGTTAGCGAAAACATGCTAGGATAGGATGGGTCAATGAATTTATGTTCTTTAAGAGGTTTCGATGATTATTCTCTCGTACGGTTGCCTGATTGGTCATTCTGAGTTTTGTAGCTAAAAGGTTTTTGAACATTGTAAAAGCATCAAGTACTAACTAACCAAAGCAAAAGCCAAACTAAAGTCATGTTTCTTGTAGTATGTAAAGAAGCAAAAACTAGTTCGTTCTTTGTTCACATTTCCCTTGGTCTTGCCTAAAGTCGTTATGCATGGAAGTTGATGCATATAGCTGAGACAGAAATGAACAAGTATATATACTGAGTTTACGAAACTTTGTCAGCCCTCGATTTTATTCTGCTTCATTGGTCTTATTCAAGAATTAGTGAATTCATTGTATCAGACATGCCCAGGGGTCTTCCGGCTAGCTCCACAAGGTGGTGGGCTAGACGACCTGGGTCCAAAGCCTCACCCCTTCTAATTATTTGATATTAGGTCCTTCCCTAATATTCGAGTTTTTTAGACACAATCTCTGAAACTTTGTTCCTTCCTTAACTTATGATCCATTTGTTGTGACTAATTTTTCTTTTCAACCAAGAGCTTTCTACTTGATTCGCACTTATGTTTCTGTGCTAGAGTCTGACGGAAAGCTATCCTCTCTTGTGAAAGAATTCGACACCGCTATCACGTGAAGACCACATCAGAAGTTTCTCCCAAAGACCTCGACCCAGTGCAGTTATCTGGTGAGATATGGTGGCAGTACATTTCATGTTGCATCCCATTTCTATTGCATGTAACTTTTTCCCAAGAAATATTTAGAGAGTTCAGACGCATACAGTGGTTGTTGCTAGTCAGTTATACCAAAGTGTAGAACACTAATGTTGGTTGTTGTGATGAAAGTTACACGCATGGTTCTACGTAGATTAAGAGTGCAAGGATGGGATACCCTATAATAAATTGGTAGTAGGTGAGTCTGTATTGCGTTCAAGAAAAAGAACAGAGAAGCACAGCAATTAGAATACATTAGTAATAATTTTACTATTAGTACATTCCCAGAATGGAAACAGAACATTATTAGGCACTTTTGACCAGCAGGAGAATTGGAGGCTTTCAATCTTAATAGAAAAAGTTCCTCACAAAGAATTTTCAAAAAATTTGAGAAGTTCCTATAGGATTTCTATTAATTTTCAAAAAAAAATAACAATTGTTATCTCTGACAGCATCTTTAGATAGCCGCTTGTGAAAAACCTTTTCACAAGCAGTTAGTTAGGTTGTCCGTATATGTAAGTATATCGAATTATCCACGGGACAAGTGGGCCCACACCTTTACCCAGGCATATTTTCAAAGACATCCACATGTGTAAACCGTTCTCGCAAGCAGATTCTAAAGACTACTGCATGTGTAAACATATTCACATATTAAAAAGTTGGATCCGAGTAGTTGAAATCTTTAAGTTTAGGAGTGGTTGAGTATTATCTTGTGTCTGGTAGGAAGCCGAAATAGCTAGCACCAACGCAATTTCCCGGCTTATTTGCCTCCTTCCCCCACTAGATTTGTGGCTCGCCGACTTTGCCCCACTTCCTCCACCTTCACTAAGGCTCACCACAAACACCACAAGATTTTCCACTTTCTGGCCATATATCATCTAAGTGTGCCATCCCTGCACCACGGCTATCAACGGCTATTACCGAAGCTGCATGCTTGCGTGTATGATAAAAGTTGCTTGCTTTCTGACTTCTTTGTGCTTGCTACTACAGCATGTGAATGGGGTGGCAGTAGATGTACTCATTCACTTGCTCCTTTGCTTGTTTATGTTGATTGCATGAGAGATATGGGGAAATCACGGAGGAAATCAGCCTATGGAAAATGTGTGCAACCAAAACTCTAGCGAGATTAATGGTGCATCAGTCAAACAGCTTGGTGAGGCACAGTGCGTTGTATTTTTCTTGTTGTTTTGTGTCAACATCTAGGCACTTTTTAAACATACTCCCTCTCTTCGTTTCAGGTTATAAGATGTTTTTTACTTTGGTTAAAGTCAAATTGTTTTAAGTTTGACTAAGTTTACAGACAAATACAGTAATATTTAAAATTAGTTTCATCAAATCAATAATTAATTATATTTTTATAATAAATTTGTCATGGGTTGAGAATGTTACTACTTTTTTCTATAAACTTGGTCAAACTTAAAATATTTTGACTTTGACCAAAATCAAAATGGCTTATAACCTGAAACGGAGGGGCTATGTAAACTCAATGCATCTATGCACGTGTAATGGCATGAGCCAGATGGTTAGTGCATTAAGTCATCAAATTAACATATAATGGCGAATGAATGACATTCCATGTTGGTTTGGTATGAAAAGTTACTTTAAAAAAGTATTTCAGGAAAATTATATATAGAAAATGTTTGCGCGAAATGCACTGTTTGAATTAGATTGTTGTGAAGATTATTGTCACATGCTATTTACTTGATTATAGGGATGGCTTAAATATGTTATAAAATAAATTTAATAAATAACTTAAAATAAGTTGTCTAATAATGCAATTGAAAAATGTTTTCTTTCAAAGGCATATTTTGCGAAGCATGGAGCAATTAATCCATTACAACAATTCGATGAATATGGTGAAAAGAACAAGGAAGTATGGTCGATGCTTGACTACAGGGTGCTCTTATCTTTTGCTTACCTACATATTTGTTACAATGCTCTAAGCCTTTGCCTCCTCTTGACCGTTAGTCCACAAGTGAAATTGAGGAAGAGATTGACCGCTAAAAGCAAATTTGTAAAAACTTATCCAGTAACAGGGGACAGAGATTAAGATATTGAAGCCTAAAGTACTCTGCTGCCGTTCCTCGATCCTTTGCCAGAGGTATCATCTCGCCTATCATACCATGTGGCAATTGGAAGTTGGGACATAACCCATATGCGACCTGATATGCTTGAATTTGTGACCTTGTTGATCAAGGAGCAGAAAGGAAGGCTTTTTAGTTGGCCGAAGGAGAAAAACTTGGCTCTCATCGAACTAGAAGGGCCAGGTTGTATTTGTGCCTCTCCCGGCACTCCCTTGATTTTTCTATCATGGTACATGCAACAGGTAGATTGTAATGGAGCTCCTGATGCCTCTTAGACCTAATATGCATGTAAGTTTTTTGAGGAGCAAATTGTTGTCATCTGCTTGGCATGTTATTCCTTGCTTTCTGCTATGTCTGAGCTGCTCTCGTTCTTGTTCTTGTGTTTGCTTCTCTCTCTCTTTCTTTCTCTTATGGTCATTTATATGGACTCTTCGGGACTTGTAGTGTTGTGAATGGCAGTACAAAATGTGGGACCGTAGAGCTAGTTAAAAGAAAATGAGCCACAATTGATGAACATTTGGTTTATTTTAAAAACAGTAAATGCAAATGGACAGAACATGGAGATTACTATGAAAGCAGGCGATTTTTTATGAAATGAAATCTTTACTGTGATGTGGGGTTTGTCAAATTTAATTGCCTTTTACCTCTCTGTTTAATTTTCTGATCTATTCCATTTTTGAGATGGCCTCAAATTTACTCACTTGATATAGTAGCACCGCATAGAAAGCAGTTATTAGGTTCAATGGCTTTGTATCAAAAACTATGTAAAACATATTTCCACGACGGGCTATGTTTATTGTCATATTAACTGTAGTCTCTTTCCTGCCAGCAAACACAGTTCTACTAATTACACTGAAAAATTGAAGCCTTAAACTTAGCAGTGGCAAGAAAAACTCCTTAAGCTCAGCAATCCAACTAAGCTCGAGACGGCAGCTGCATCCACTCTAGGGATGAAAACAAAATGGATTCGGATAGATAATGTTCATACCAGTCTAGAAAGTAGATATCCAATCGGGCTATAATCATGTGAGAGAGACCGCCACGCCAGGCCACGAAGGGCAGCCGGTACCAAGGGGAACCACCTGCTACATCTACGATTTCTATATGAGTCACCATTAGCTTGGATTATGTGCAACCATGTTATCAGCTTTTCCTTAGAAGTTGACCCATAATATCAACTGTAGTATTAGATCTTAATTAGCAGAAGAAACGATAGGATTGGTGGCCTTGATGGCCCATCCTTTTTCTCTTTCAATATCACCATATATGTCATTAATACCATTAGTTGTTCTTTTAAATCTTTTTTATATCCTTAGACATTCTCCTTATTATTTTTTTAATGTTCTGTTATATATTGCTCGCTATATTTTCATGCAGTTTCTTTCATCAAAGAGCAAATCACGCTTTCTTAGTATGGGTTGAATTAATCATATAATACAAAGACTTATTTTCATGCTATCAGTTGTACTGGTTATTAGGTCCAATTATAGATATGTTCTTTTTAGTTCTTTAAAAATGCATCTTAACCGCTGACAAACACTGGTAAGAGAGATTGTAGCTTGAAACGATATTTTTAGGTATTTGTCCAATGCCCACCTTAACGCGTGGGGTATCATCTTGTATAGGAAATACACAATGGCAATCACACCTGCTGTGCTGCCTCTGAGATTACCTGCTCGATGCTCGTTAAGCATAGCATGACCCAGCAGATAGATTCGTGGCTTCCGATGCCTCCCATACATACTTACATAGCACATAGCAGTAGAAGACTAACATCGATTTCTGCATTAACAAAAAGGACCGCATGTAGCTCACTACCAAAAAAAAAGCATTTTTTTTCTGACGTGGGGTCTTTTTTTCCGCAAGCGGACATGATCCTTGGAGTCAAATGACCGCCTACAAAAAATATAAATTGGATGAAGTTCGTTATCCGCCTGCGAAAATCTATTTTCGCTGACGGACCACTTAATCGACGCCTGAAAAATGTTTTTTTGCAAACGGACGACTTAAACGGCGCCTGCGAAAACAAACAGACGAATCTTATGTGGTCCGCCTACAAAAATCCTACCTACCCAAATAAAATCAGTCATCCTTATCCTCTCCTCTCCACCACTCATCCCCTCCTCTCTCTCTCTCTCTTCCCTTCCCATCATATCCTCTGCTCCCTCCCCTCCCCTTCCTTCCTTCCTCCGTGAGAGAGAGAGAGCTTCGGCGGCGGCGCGGGCGAAGGGGGCCGCCGGCGGCGCGGGCGCAGGGCGGCGGCAGAGGCGCGGGTGGAGGGGGCCGGCAGCGGCGTGGGCGGAGGGGTTCGGCGGCGGCGGCGCGGGGCGGAGGGCGTCGGCGACGATGACTACCGCACAACGACGATGACTACCGAGCGACGACGACTACTACCGCCGGCCGCGTCGCTGCCCCTCCCCACGACCCCTCCTCTCATAGATCCGGCGGAGGGGATGGGTGTCGGCGGCGGCGCAAGGCGTATGGGTCGGCGGCGGCGCGAACGGAAGGCGTCGGCCGGCGGCCCTACCGCAAGACGACGACGGCCCTACCGCGCGACGACGACGACTAGCACCGGCCGCGTCGCCGGCACTCCCCTCCCAGATCCGGTCGGAGGGGGGAGGGAGGCGGCGGCGGCCACCCCATGCAACGGAGTTCGCCGGCGACGACGACTCGGAGACGACAACGTGGTATTTTTAGTTTACATGTACATTGATGTTAACTTGATGTGAATTTGAATCCAATGCTTTTGTGATGTGAATGTCTGTGATTGGATTTTGTTTCTTGGATGAGATTTGTGAATATTTGTGATTTGTGATTTGTGATTTGAAACCCTAGGGAGGGGTGGGGCTGGCGGGAAATATTTTTGGAGCCGAGGGTATTTTTGTAGGTGGGGCTAGTGTAGCATTTGAGGTGCCTGGGAAGATTCGAACGGCTGCCTGCGAAAATGATGCAGGTGGTGCTTTGGTCCGCCTGCAAAAATTGAAGATTTTTAGCGTCGTTTGGATACAGGCGAAAAGTTTTGCCGCCTGCGAAATGTGTTTTGACCACCTGCGAAAACCTTTTTTCTAGTAGTGGCTGCTGCGGCTTCACTAGTTCACTATGTGCACTATCAGCGCTGCTCTCAATGTGTCAAGCCATACGCATGTTGGAGTACCGTCTTTATTTATGCTATCTATGCACTTCGTTTTATATCGTCTCAAGAGTATAACTATTGCTAGTATATGGTCGACACTACTATCCAATATGGTGGAGATAGAAAAAAATTGTGGTTGCAGACTGTAAGTTTTGAAATTTCAGCCTGAAATTATTCTTTTATGGTCTAGCAAGCTCTACATATATACGTCACAGGGTGTCTTTGTGCTATGTTTATGCAAATAAAAAATCTTAAAAGAACGTGAAAATTCAGGTAGGAGAGGAAGAAAAGAAAGTCTCAAAAGTATTGAGATCCTCTGCTGTATTACAAAGAACATGCGTTCGTCCCAAAAACTTGTAAAATCATTAAAAACTCTTCTCTTATTCAACGCTTTCAGCAAAGTTCACTCCCCTCAATTCTGCAGTATGTGATATGAGGAGCTTCATAGACTGCTTTGTATGAACGTTTTCTGCCAATTTTATAATTATGATAACATCGGGCAGCCTTTATACATAGATACATATAGCACCCAATAAACAGTGAGTAAATTCACAAAACTACATATACTATGATAATCTATCACAAAACTATAGATTTAACCACATGTATCGTAAAACTATAGCTTTCTTCACAATACTAGAAATTTAAGGTATCAAAAAACTACAAATTAAACATCAGTTTTATTATAAAACTACTTTGTAAGCTCACTAGTGCTATGGATATAAACTTTAAAATCTGTAGTTATTTGATAATTTCATCACTACATCTGTAGTTGTGTGATACGATGCTTTGTAAAATATAATAATTTTGGTGTTAAATCTGTGGTTTTATGAAACACATCTTTAAATATGTAGTTTGGTCAAAGTATATCTAGTTTTGTAAAAAGAAAAAATACTCGTAAACAGTAGTGGAGATATCATGTTATAGTTTCATGCATTGTTGGTTCGAGACAAATAGCCTTACTGGCATAAATGGGGCCATGGTTGGTGCACCTCCTGGTTGCACTCATGATGCTATCGGGGAAGACTATGCAACCATGGACTTGACTCTCCTCAAATGACCACTCTCGATGTTAGGGATTCCACAGTATACTTCAAAATTAGTCCATAGTCAGTAAAATAAGTAAAAAAAGTACGAATTACCCCCTAAACTATCGCGGTCGTCCGAATTACCCCCTAAACCCAAAAACCAGACATCGTTCACCCTTAACTTTCAATACTGGACAAATTACCCCCTCGACCTAATTTAGAGCGGTTTTGCCTACGTGGCGTACATGTGGCAATCCACTCAGCATTTTCTTATTAAAAATGGTGGGGTCCACCTATCATCTTCCCTCTTCCTCTTCTCTTCTCTCTCTCTCATCCACAAGTTGACAAGCATGGACGACGGGGATGGGCGGCAGCTGGAGGAAGCGTGGCACGCGGAGGAGGCGGCGCTGGCGATGGCCGAGATGGAGAAGACAAGTGCCGCCCGGCCATGGAGGCGGCTGAGGCGGCGCAGCATGGCATGGCGCATGGCGGTGCGGGGAAGGCAGCGGACGGCGCGCACGGCGGTGCGGCTGACGGTGGGCGCGGGCGATCGGCGCGGAACGGCACGGACAGGCAGGAGGCGGCGGATAGGCGGGGACAAATGGGGATGGGCAGTAGACTCGTCGCCAGAGTAGACGAGTGGCTAACGAGTCCGTCGGCGGCGGACTCGTCAGCACCTTCAGCAGGATGTTGCGGTCGAGCAGGATGTTGGCCGGCTTGAGGTCGCGGCGCACGAGCGACTCCGGCTTGGTCTGATGGAGGAACAGCAGCGCCGTGGTTATCTACGCCGAGATCCTGAACCGCTGGCTCCATGGGATCGACGGGCGACGGCGTGCCGGAATCTTTTTTCTTTTTATTTTTGTCTCTGCCCGCTTCTGAATTTTCTGATCTGATTTGGCGCCGCGTTTTGGACTTTGGGAATGTGGTTATGTGCTGCATATGTAGTATATTGGTTTCTCTTTGGAATGTTGGGTAAAGAATTTTGTCGAGAGCTAACTTGCACACTTGTATATATGCATGGCCTTAATTTGCAGTCGATGGCTTGCATCATCAGTGATTTTGCAGCCGTCCACCGAGGCGCGGCGGTACCAGCAGCCGCCACCGGCGTAGCTAGACACGTACGTGGTGCAGATGCCCAAGGACAAGGTGTTCCACGTCCCGCCGCCGGAGAACGCGCGCCTCTTCCAGCACTAAACCCGCCGCACGCGCCAGGCGCCACGCCCGCTGCTCCTGCGTCCGCGTCTGCTCCTGGCTCCTCCTCATGCTCGTCTTGCTCATTGTCGCGCTCACGGCCTTCGCCCCCGTCGTCTACCTCGTGTTTAAGCCCAGGCAGTCGGACTACACGCTCCAGAGCGCGAACCTTCTCGTCGGCCTCTCGGCGTTGCGCCGCCGCTGCGCCTCCAGGTCGGCCAGCTATTGCGCCGCCTCTCCGCCGCTACCCGCCTATCCGCGCCGACCGCCCTCGCCCACCATCGGCTGCACCGCCGTGCGCGCCGACCGCGCCGTCCACTGCCTTCCCCGCACCGCCGTGCACCATGCCATGCTGCGCTGCCTTGGCCGCCTCCATGGCCGGGCGGCACTTGTCTTCTCCATCTCGGCCATCGCCAGCGCGCCTGCTCCGCGTGCTGCGCCTCCTCCAGCCGCCGCCCATCCCCGTCGTCCCCGCTTGTCAGCTTGTGGATGAGAGAGAGAAGAGGAAGAGGGAAGATGACAGGTGAACCCCACCATTTTTTTAATAAGAAAATACTGACTGGATTGCCACGCGTACGCCACGTAGGACAAAACCGCTCTGAATTGGGTGAAGGAGGGTAATTTGTCCGGAATTGAAAGTTGAGGGTGAACGATGTCTGGTTTTTGGGTCTAGGGGGTAATTCAGACGCCGCGATAGTTTGGGGGGTAATTCGTACTTTTTCCATAAAATAATACATTCAACTACCTAACCACATTGTGGAAGTAGTCCATAGGAGAGAAATAGCCAAAGTCATCCATAAGCATATGAGCTGCCCATATAGAATAAAATATGTCATTTGTCTCTATTTCCTCTCTCCTCTTCCTACTACTTACTGCCTGTATACAATATACATTGTGAATATTGCAATAGTTAAAGTCCATAAATATGGGTCCTATCTATATGGACTACTTTAGCTATATACATTGGTGTTGCCTTTAGCACGTCAGCATGGATAAATTATTCTGATGGTTGTGTGCATCATCACTCGTACTCAACCGAACAGGCTTATATCGGAAAGGACGCGGCGGATTGCCACTACTTAAAAAAAAGCACATAGAGATCGGCACTATAGGTACCGAAAGTGCTAAAAATCGGCATCTATATTTTTTTTCTCACCTCTGTGGATTGAAAATATAAAAATTGACACCTTTAAATAATTATATGTATTGGTTCTAAAGAAAAACTGGCATCTGAGATAATGGTTTTTAAAAAATGGAACCTTTAATATATTATAGGTGACCATTAATTAAAAACTGACAACCCTAATATATTATAGGTGTTGGAATTTTTTTTAAAAAAAAGGCACTCCTAAAATCGAGTCGAGCCGAACACCGGTGGCCTCCCGCCCTTCTCCTCTTCTCATCTCTCTTCTGTCATTATTCTCTCCTTTTTCCTCCACTGCACCCTCTCCTCTCTCTCTTGGCTCTCTCTCTCTATCTCTCTCTCAGTCCCCCTCCCCCTCTCTCTCTCTCCATCGGTCCCCACCGACCCGGCGTAAGTAGCCTGACGCGGCGCCATCCACTCCACCATTCAGAGTTCTGAACTCTGAACTCCATTTTAGTTTTTCGCTCCTAACACTGGCTCCGTCCCCAGCCACGCCGCTCGCTACTTTCCTCCACCACCGATGCCTCTATCCCCACCCACCCCGTAGCTTCGGTAGCCTCATTAGGGACAGAAGGGCACGAGAAAGACGGTGAGGAGAGGAGGCAGATGAGGCCAGCGACGCTGCCGCCGCCGCTCAAAGTATCCAGATCCAAGATGTCCTCTTCGATTCCTCCTGCTTTCTCTCGGCCAGCATCACCTTGTGGCTATCAGATCTAGCGACAATGAGTTCGGAGGTGCCTAATCCAGCAGCCCGCCCTGTAGCCACTGAAGAAGAGGGTGAAGTCCCTCAGGCGGCTAGAGGTAGAGCAAATATTGTTTTCTTATGAAATTTTTGGGTTTGTTTTCTTAAGCTTCGGTTCTTGTTTTTGGCTTATGGTGTTATCCGATTTGGTCATATTGAAGCTATGAAACTTTACGAGGATTTTGTTGTATTAACGGATACAACTTGGTTTCCTTTTCTCCTATTCTGAGTTGGTTTTCTTTTCTCCGATTCTGAGTATGCAAAGAACAACTGGGATTCAAGGAGGATGGCATGACAAGCTCGATGGAGAAAGACGTACACGACAGATGAAAACATATTAGTGGATTCAGGGACAAGACAACGGCGTGATGCGCTCGACGAACAAAGACGTACCACAACAGATGAAAACATCGGCATGATGCGCTCAATGGACAAAGGCGTACCGCAACAGGCGAAAGCGTATTAGTACCATTCGAAAGTTACAAATGTTTTTAGTAGTTAAGATAAGAAATTGAGGTTCGGTTGGCAGACGAACCTCAGATTTATGCTCCAACGGACACTTATTTGTCACCTATTGAGGCTTATTTCAACTCCTACCCTCATTTTCACTCAAGTTAGTAACAGAAAAGATATCCGTTGTTTGAGTAATTTCCGCGCTCAACTACTCCCTTTCTCTGCAACAAGTTATAAGCTTATCATTCTTACATGGCAACAAGCCAACAGCAAAATCGCTGAGGATGAATACCAATGTCATACAAAAAATTGTGTTGGAATTGACAGCAAGTGAGACCAATCGAATGGAGAATATATCCACATCTACAAAATTGTTACTCTAAAGTGAAAGCCCTTCTGGGTTGTGTGCTTCAATGTCAACATGTTTAATCCCAGGCACAATCTTTTGGATCTCTGACTCCAGCCGATCCACTTCATACCCAAGAGCTTCGACTACATCCTCACCTGTACAAGCAGTGTTTTTCAGATAGAGATAACAAGCATAAATCCCTTATTAGAGCAACATATATATATTGCATACCGTAGTTAGACATGACCCTTATTAACTCCGTATCATCCTCGGACAATGAAGCCTCCCGGAACTGTAAAACGGAAAAAGCAAGAAGCTCAGGGATGTAGAAATAATGCAAAACCAAAACTGGGTGATCATAATGTCCTATGTCCAAAACAGCACACTCTCCTGACAAGGTAGAGTATTCTGTCTCGCCTGTCCTCTCCTCTCCTCAAAATTGATTTAGGACATGAGGCTTCGAATGATCATTCGTTTCCTCTACATGTGTGTGCAGAACGCAAGAAAATCTCACGACAAAATGAGGACTTTTCATTCATTATTCATCTTTAAATTATTTAAATACTAGTTTAAGAGTTTTAAACACTGAATTACATAATTCAAGTGATTTTGACACTGCAAAGAAAAGGCGAGGGAAAACAAGTCAGGTGTTAAGACTTGAACTCACAACTACCATAGACATAAGGTCTACCATTAAGGCACTTGAGTACCTAAAATCTCATTAAAATCTTGTGCTACAAGTACAAAAATCACTTATATTGCTAGCATGAATATTGAAATCTTGAAAGGAATTATTAAAATCATCAAAAACAAGTACCAGAGATAATTAAAACCATGAGAAATAGCTTTTAAGTGTACTTGGGGATTCGGGTTGTATAATGTTCACTAAACTCATGTGTGGCAAAGTAAGCAAGTAAAAGGCATCGGGGGCAATTTGAAAAAGCAGTGACTTATGGAGGGTTTTATATTTTTCTTCCAATTTCCTATTAAGGCTAAACAGCAGTAGAAAAATATCAGTAACAAATATCTAGTATAGTTGTAACATGTAGGTGCTAGAATAATATTTGTGTTGAGCACGCAAGTTAAACCCAAACACTAACTTATATCTGAAAATTTAGCTAGCATTTGAATATATCAGCTACAAGGCATTACGTACAATTTAAACAAATATAGCTGATGAATGAGCAGTTGTTTCACTAAATTAGCAACTGAGATATACCCTGTACAAAAAACAGCGGCCAGCAACCACTAACACTAATCAAACTAATTTTCAGAGGAGAAGAGCACCTGTTTTGCCCATTCTCCACGTCCAGTCCTTTCCAAATAATTCTGCACCAGGACTACTCCATTGAAATCTATGAGAAGATTAGGCCAGAAAATTGTCAAGAAAAGAGCCGTAAGGGAGTATGCGAGGTAAACAAAATAAGAAAGTAACAGGACTGATGTTATAGATGAGTTCAACAAATCAATAAGCAATGTTAATGGGAATAGTCACTTGCAGACACATTACACCAGCTCACATGAGGAAAAATCCCTGTGGGCACTTGCTATCATGGGAATTTCAGATAGTTCTAGACTCAAGTAACACAACACTACAACAGTACATTAATTTATCATCTGAATTGGAGCCAAGTCATGAGTTAGATTAACGAAGAAGTATACCATATTAGCAGTAAGAAATACAGTAAATGGTTAATAGAAGGTACAACAGGTCTCTGCAGATGAATAAAACCATCTTGATCATTTACAGATCACCAGTTCATCTCACAGAAACAAGATTGACTGTAATAAGTGCTCTAGTATGACTCTTTTAAACAAAAGGTAGGCTTAAGAACAATGGATATAATCATAAATGAAGACGTCTCAAACTAAAAATGCCATGCATCACAAGTACTAACTGAAAATGACGACAAAAATAAAATAACTGCCTTAAATTTGGAGAAAGCCAGATTATAAGAGCTGTACCAATTTCAGCTTTGAATCTAAAGAATCCTGGTCCAATCACCTCACTTTTGCAATCATAAAGAGCATCTACAACCTGCATGATGCAAGAAAATCAGCTCCATAACATAGATCCAGTGTGCGATATGGAATAAGGATATCCACAAATTTTCACCGGATCAGCCTTCAGAAACTCAAGAACACGCTGCATGTCATGATCATCAATAGCCCTTCCAATTAAAGCATGCCTGTTTCTCTGGATTAGAAAAATAGCAACCTACAGAGAGCACAATAGTTTAATTTGGAACAAGGCATGGACAGGGATGAGAAAATTAGAGAAGCAAATCATCAGCAAACTCATATGAGTACACCTTTTGCACTGTGCACAATTTTGGTGATTCTTTGGCAATAGACTTTTAAAGTTCTTGTTCAATTTGGGTGGCATTTCATGAAAACAAGATTGGCTAAAGCTGGTTTTCAGTCATTAGTGTTTATGTTTTGACTTTTCTGAAAATCAGGAAAAGGTGGTCTTACAGAAAAGAATGCAATTATATGCTTTTAGAGATCTCCATGTTGCCCCAAACTAATGGAGACAAGATTTAAGGTGGTTCAAGCTAGAAACATGTTTAACCAAATCTAGTATTATCAGAACTGTCTATCCAAAATCTCCTTTAAGACTACAGCTCTGTATGGTAAACCATAAATTGTTCCAGGCAAACAACAGCCACATGCATATCTGACCTGCTTACTTTTTAGAGAGAACTTCCTTGGGAATTGGACACGTCATTTTTAAGTTTAGAAGGAGTTGGGTACTACTGCAGATTATAAGCAGTAAGTGTTACCTAACAGTATCGACTGTATACGTGATACCTGAGTACCCGACAACCCATTTATGGTTCCAATTATGTAACAATATACAAATGAATTAGGCTTTTTTAGATTTTAGAAACACACAAGAACATGGATAGCATCCACAATTTTAGTATGAGCAGAATACAGAATATCTGAATAAAATATACTTCAGAATAGATGTAGTCAACATACAAGAAATACACATCAATAAACAAATCTTTACTACGGTAGCTATGAATCTTTTGGTCTTGGGGTTTCACAACTGCTGATATCTGAACATAGTGCTCATCTGTTATGATAGCAAAAATACTGTTTTATCTCGCATAGAAATAAAAAATGAACAAAGCACCATTTGGCCCTTCCTAGCATAGTTGATGGGCATTCGATGAAGTGTAGACAGCAACAATAGAAATGCAAGAAATAAGAAGTTTAACAAGATAAGTGGGATAAAAGATTTAGATTGTCATAGTTTATTTAATTATGAAGAAACGAGGACATGATATTTGTGTCAGACTAAGGGGTATACATGTATCCAATACCAAATGACCATTCAATAAGGCAGAAAACAATTGAACAAATATTCCGTTACATCAATTAGTCACACATAGCAACAGAATATAAGCCAAGAAAGATAATAGAATAATATGAACCGACTATGTTAACATACCATTCCCAGTAAGTTGCCAACAATGATGGAGCCAATTGGATCATACATAGCATTGCCTGTGGTTTGAACAGCCACCAAAGATGCTCCAGCAATTGCAAGACCTGTAACAGCAGCACCATCCTGTAGGACATTATCAGGGCATGAGAAGGAAATCAAGTAGAGGAATAGCAGGTGAGTGGTAAATGAACAAAACATTTATTGATATGGCATCACCATATGATACTTATGAGCAACTGAAGCAGTCATCAACTGTTTTAGAAACAAAAATTCATTTCGACATGAAAAAAAAAAAGTATTAAGGTAGTCTAGAACACATCACTCACTTCAGTCATGACAGCAACTGAAGTTGGATCATGACCACGCCAGATGTAGTCCCTGATACTCATTCCTTCTGCTGCTGCACCCTTCCTAACAGCCTTTATAGCAACCAGCAGTGAAGCACCTAAGAGGCAATAGGGTGACTCAATTATAACAAAGTAAAGACATGGTTAGAATGTCATGTAGCAAGCATGTAATACCTTCAATTAGGAAGGACCCACCAATCACTAATGCAGCATAGTGGATGTTCTCAGGGGGCTGTCAAATAAATGTGTCACGATATAACAACTGTAGTTAGGTAACAAAGATTTTCTAATAAGATGGAGTGCATGTGTAAAATCTTTTGGTGAATCAAATGATACATTTGCATCATACTTGCGAATTCCATAAGTTCTGAACTCCATGCACAATGGTAGCACCTGAACCCAAACAAAATATTCCAACTGCAGATATCAAGGACCATACAAATCTTTCTTTTGAATAACCATAGCTGCAGAAAAAGAAATTAAGACATGGGGCAGGCAGCATGTCAGTTTATGGCATATCACAAATAGCCTTACCACTGATTCTATTGTGAGTAGCATTTAGTGGTATACTGGCATGACAATGAATAACAGGATTCCCTGTTTATCTTCAATTCAAGACAATTTTACTCTGGTGAAAATAACTGATTTTCCATGCAGAAATGGGACTAAATTTATGGTACAGAGAAAATAACAGTAATGAAAGAAAGTGATATTTATATGTCAACAAAGCAGCATTTCCAAATTGACAATCGATACATACGGGTGTAGAGCATCTGGAGCACGTCTTGAGCTGCTCAAGCCATATGCAAGAAGAGCCTGATGTTTAATCAACAATTAAGCCCTGGATATGAACCTTCAACAAAGCTTACAAAAAAAGATAGCAAAAGTAGAAGCATCAACTACCTGGTTAGCGAAGTCTGCAACTGAGTGCACTAGCTCAGCTAGCATAACATGACTAGATGTTGAAAGCCATACACCAAACTTCAACGAAAAGACAAGAAAATTACACCACAGTGCTGTGTTAACCGCTCGATGGCTGAGATCACATTCCATTAGCATCAACATGAAACAAAATGTAATAGGTAAGCTTGTGAACAATCCAAATATGTAATGATTAACTAATCGTAATATTGGACATAAATCTGGCAACATATGCAATGAAGAACTAAAATCGAATACTCTTCTTGCCGTTGTTTTATTTTACCACATGGACAAAAACATAAAGGGTTATGTGCAACATGTTTTTATCAGTAAGCATCAGGAAACATATTTCACTTGAACCGTACAGAATAGGTAAAGTACTCCACAATCCTTTCCTCTCAAGCTTACAATAGTGCTACATCCAATCCCCCTCCCATTGCTATCAATGTCATTGTGTAGGACGATCACGAATAACATTTATGTCCAATCACATTATAGAGCCAAAAGCATTTCTGACGCATATATTCCTTGAACACTCACCCCTTCAACTTCAATCAGATAGAAGGTATCAAGTAACCAGAGCACACCTTTTTATTGCAATGCTTCCAATATATTAAAAGTAAACTAACAAGATCATACCTTTAACCCGAAAATCAATACGACTGCAGGACTGAAAGAAAGTAACACGCTAAGTTGCTTGCACATTGCAAATAGAAGACGTACTACACACGAAGCTTAGCACGCCATACAAAGGTTCTAACTTGAGCGGGGGAAAAAATGGGGCATATCCGTCTCACCTGTGCTCATCGTCAAAGTGCGCCTTCTTCTTCGCCTTGGCGACACGAAGAGAATAACCTGCGCCACAACAACAAGAAGAATACGCAAAGAGAGAACCTAAGAAGCCCGCAACAACGAGGTGAGAGAGGAAAGGGGGAAGGTGAGCGAGGCACTCAGTCTTACTGCGGGAGAGGGTGAGCCGTACGGGAGGCGCGTCGGCTACGGGGCCGCGCGGCGGCGACGGGGCCGGGGGGAGGGCCCGCGCCCGCGCCCGCCACCGGCTTAGCCCTAGGACCCCCGAGGCGAGGAGCGGGCGGGGCGAGAAGGGAGGAGGGGGCGACGGGTGGTCGTGGTCGTGGTGGTCGCCGCTGCGGCGGGAGAGGAGGAGGAGGTGGTGGAGAGGGTAGGGCGAGGAGGGGAGGCGGGGGAGGGAGGAGGAGGATGAGGAGGAGGAGCTAGACGAGGAGAGGAGGCGGAGGCGGAGGGCCGCGGCGGCGGCGAAGGGGCGGCGCATTTAGGGGTAGGGGTGACGGCGGTGGCGGCGAGGCTGCTGCTGCGGCGGCCGCGGGCGGGGCGCGGCTTCCATGCGAGGGAAGCGATAGAAAAAGGAAGCAGGGGGGAGTTTGGGCTGGTTGGGGCGTGGAGAGTGGAGACGGCGATGGAGTGGACGGTGGGAGAGAGCGATGGACCCGACGGTGGGGTGGAGCTCGTGGACGCTAGGGTTGGGCCAATCTCTGTCACGACTTCTCTTCCCGGACAACAGCTGGCATTTCTTGCCGAGGGCCTATTTGGAGAGCCTCCTTCTCTCGGAATCAAAACTCTAGATTTTTTGAGAAGTTAATAGTTATAGAATCCAGAAAATAAAATCTAGATTTTCTTGATTCTCAGAAGCTTAAGCTCCTCCAAACCGGCCATAAAACTTATAACTAGTGTTTTACTACGTATTTATTTACCCTGTGATAAAATCTGATTTATCCCGAAACGTGATATTCCTAAAAGTTTTATCTTGCGTGATAAATACGTGACTCTTAAATAAACACATGTACTAATTGCATGTTTGTTCGGATACTAACTTTACCATAATCCCCCTGAAAAAAAAAACATAATCCAACTTACCAAAGATGGGACAAACCCACACAAATTGTGACCAACGACAAATGTAGCAATATTTGGCTAAGAAATGAGCCTATGACATATGGGCCAGTAAGTTAGTAAAGTATGGTTTGTCACAGATATAGCAGTTAGTAAAGTATGGCTTGTCACAGATATAACAACCAACCAAATACTTACTTTAACTAAAGTGTGGTACGTCTAATGTGTGACGTGACAAACTATGGCAACAAAACCAAATAGGTCGTAAGCAGGGTTGGCCCTGTACTTAGGCGAGTTGTGCGACCATCTAGGGTCCAGAGCGGAGGAGGGGCATCACCAACCCCATCCCACCCCCATCCTAGCCTAATTGATACGGGTAAGGCTTCCTCTTTCACGTCGCTTCCTTTTTATCCCCGATTTCCTCCTTGACCGTGACTTCGCTTTGCACCCATTTGCACCATCTCTCCATCTCTATGCGATAAGCAGGCAACATCAGTGAGAGTCGGCAGCAGCGACCATCAGGAAACCCACAACTTGCCCCTTGCATCATGGTGACTGCACTAGGTATTCTCATTAGCATCTATAGTCCAAAATTTAGGTTAGTTTTATTTTGTTGTTGATGATTAATCTACTATGTAATTTTAGGTGTTAGAATATTTCATAAGGAGCATCTTTCAGTACTCACAAAAGGGGAAAAAAATTGCATCAAGAAATGAGACATTGGATATCTGTTATCCCCAATTCAAGGTATTTGTACTATTTGGTTTATTTTTCATGTTATACTATCAATATTAATTATAGAGAACGGAATATTGTATTGCAATTATTTGGTTTATCATGTAGTAATATTGATTTTGTCACTTTGTAGAGGATGTATGGCTTATAAAATATATTTACAAATACAAGAATATTTAGCCCTAAAGGCCTTAACGTTGGGTTCACCGTTCGCCTAGGACCCTCCAAACTATAGAGTCGCCCTGGTCCTAACGTCCACATATCATCCTCTCATGTTTTATAGATCACATCCAAGCAATGATTATCATGTAAAACCCTTCGACACCCACGTACAAGATTCCAATCACATAGTGGATTACCAAGTCATTGATGATTTGTATGTTACATGTGTTGATTTCTATGGAGTAATATTAAGAAATTTACAAAACCCAATGTTTTTATGCTGCTAATGTCCTAGTCCCTACATATAAGTATTTGTGAATTTTTCTCTGATTAACGTAACAAGAGGAGGTAGCGCTGGAAGTTAATAAAAATATGTGTGTTGCAAAAAAAAATATACCTAACAAAATGGTAACAGATGAAGACAGTGGAGAAGCAAATGTTGCTATGAAGAAAGCAAATAAAGGTTGCAACAAAAGTAAAAACAACAAAGTATAGTACTTACTTTACCTTTATCAAAGCTACTTGCAACTCTAAGGAAAAGACTGGAGCAAATTAAGATCATATATGTATGCCATAGAAAATATTGTTAAGTAGAGAGTATGAGCACACAATAAGGGGTTATGTGGGAAGAAAGTAATAGTTCGTTAACTCATAGGTAGGCGCAAGCATTGAAATAACTAGACTATAATTTAATATAATTTGGGTCAAGATAGTTTACTTTGGTTTGGGCTTCGAGCTTTTGAAATTAATTTTGAAAATTCAAACGCCATTAATTTGGTTTTGGTGATTAATGACAAATCCAATTCCATGAGACTAATATTGTTGTAAGCATTTCTTTGTCTAGTCTCATATGGATATGAAAGTGGAGTGTGTGAGAGGTGATTCCCGGACTTCATATGAGTTGAGATAGAAATGTTCATTGATGGTGGAACTAAATCACAAGGATGAAATGCATGGAGATCAAGCTATATGTATCACACTTTCTCTTCATGTACATATTGATATCTTCATATATAATATTTCCACGTGATTGACATATGCATATGAGACTAATGTTTTGTTTGAGTCTTATCTCTTATTTAGTCTATTTACATTGAGAACGTGGAGATGATGAAGGTATGGTTTTATTTTAATGTCTATATTTGAGAAATGCCTTCTATTCTTGTATTGGATAAGCTCTCAATGTGTCATATCTTGTTATGCATACTCTTGCTTCACACAAATATTTTGTATGCATACATTTAGGGGGAGCAAATCCTATACTTTAGTTATGCATGAAATCGATCCAAGTTATTCACTTTCATTTAATTGAGATCTTTACATTTGAGCATATATTTGAGTATATAACACTTGTGGTGTTGATTAATACTCATCATTTATTCATATCCTTTTATACATGCGATTGATTGGTCAACGTGTGAAGGTTGACAACCGGATCATTGGGACTAATAATTTCACTTAGTTGAATGAGAAAAATAGGTTCCAAGGATTGAAAAGATGTTGACGCTCAAGTGATATGATTACACCTAAAATACCAAGAATAACAAAGCGAAGATATTGAAGATGTGGGATACGAAGTGGCTACTATGGCAAGACGGTGAAGGGCAAGCGATGCTCGGTCGCGATGGACCATGCAGCGGTGAAGGGCAAGTAAGGGGCTTGGCGCCAAAGAACCAAATCCGGTGGTAAAGGGCGAGTGACGGCTTTGTCATGATGGACTGTGCGAGACCATTTGAAGCTACAAGTAACCGCATCAATCATTTGAAGAATATACGGTGAAACGGTTTTGGCGTTGGCGTCCCTTAAGACAAAGGAAGGAAATGGAAAGAAGGTATTCCTATTGGTATAATTCTATTCCTATTTATATTTGAGTATAGAAATGCCATACTATTAAGAGGGATGCAACATCGATGCGTTTGTATATGTCTCGGTGCTCAAAGTGACCTATCATAGTGCTACCTTGAGAGAAACCCAAGCTTTAACCTATCCTTTGAGTGGTTTTAGACCTTGTTATTGGTTGAGTTGGATAGTCCTCTAAGTGAGCTTTCCATAGAGTCCAAGATCATCAAAAACAACTCCCGAGCAAAAAGTTATGGTCGTTTTACTCTGTGCTTTTCGAAAGTTCCGAAAAATTATCGGAAGTTCCGAAAAATGGATGTGAAACTGAGTTTAGCTTCTGGAAATTTTAGGAAGTTCCGAAAATTCCTGTCTTTGCCTCCAACGGCTAGTTTTTGAGAGGCTCGGGTATATAAACTCCTCCACCCCTCCTTTGAGTGGCTGCTGTTCTTGGGGAGTATTAGACACATCCAAAGCCCAATAGACATCCCCATTTCCCTACCTTTGTGGTGCCTCTTTGTGAGGGGGATTTGAGAAGAGAAGAGAGTTGAATTGAGAGAGTGAGGAGTTGAGAGTTAGTGAGCTTCACTTCATCCTTTGTGGTGCCTCTTTGTGAGAGGGATTTGAGAAGGGGAGAGAGTTGGATTGAGAGATTGAGAAGTTGAGAGCTTGTGAGCTTCACTCCATACTTTGAGCACTCGAGTTCATAGCAAGCAAATCTTCGATTGTGTTTGTTACTCTTGGGGACTAAGGTCTCCTAGACGGCTTAGGCGTCGCCGGTGAGCACCCAAGCTTGTGGTGTGCCACGGAAAGTTTATGAAGGCTTCAATTTCGCCTCCGCAAGGGAAGAAATCAAGAGTGAAACCGAGGAGTGCATTTGTGCAACCTCGTGAGGAAAGGGTTGAAATAGACCCGGCCCTTGTGGCCCCTCAACGGAGACGTAGGATCCGTGGATCCGAACTTCGGGAAACAAATCAACGTGTCTCCTCTCTTGGTTTGCTCGTTCTTGTCATCTCTCATATTGTGCTTGAGCTTGTTTTGACCCGATCTACTTGCATGCTTAATTAATATTGTTGGTGACCTTATATCTTGTTTAGATACCTTGTTTATCACCTTTTAATTCATATACATTTTGCTGGTGGCTAGTTGATGGAGCAATGAAGGGACTACGGGAATGGATAGGACTTAGGGTTTAGTATTTTCATGGGCCTTTTACCACTGGGCATTTTCTTGGGCCATTTCAGTCTTGTTGGTCTGCTATGAAATGGTATGATTGGGCCTGTGAGCTAGGCATATTTGGCTCGTGAGCCAGCTCGAGCTGGCTCGTTATCTCTAACAAGCTAAAACATCAGCTCGGATCATTACAAAAGTGCAACGAGCCAAGCCGAGTCGAGCCGAGCTAACGAGCCACGAGCTTTTCGTTCACCCCTAAACATGGGGCATGGGCCCTAAGGCATTCTCTCTCTCTCCCTCTTCATGTATATATGCAATTTTCACTATTAAAGTATACCTTTAATCCATTCATATGTTAATCACAATGAAAATAAACATTGATAGCATCACGTGTATGGCATACCCGTATACATGCACTTACTATTACTAGAAAATACCACATGGATAATAGACTAATAGTATTACTTCTGTTTATATGTATATATGGTGTATCACATCGTGGGTAATAGTCCTAGTTAGGTTCCTTAGGTTTATTCCATTGTATTTACATTATAGAGTTATTGGGCAAATTACATTCTCAAAGACCGTGGTTGGGTAGCACTTGTAGAAATATCAAATAACAAAGAACATAAACAATGGAATTGATATCATGATATGTGGATCAAACTTTGGCTACTCTATCAATTACTTTAAAGAGATAACAAACATTACAATACCTAATTACAATGGGAAATGATAAACAAAAACCCATCTACATATCCACAATCTTAATGCTTGACTAATTAGCAGTTCAATACATACCAGCGGCCGTGTGGCTTCATCAATAGTGAATGGGTGAAGGTGGGGAGCAGTCGGATGATGATACAATTGCTTATAACAGTTACCACTCAATAGTTCGTTTTCAGTAATAATGAACACTTTAACATCTAATAATTTAGCACATTTGAGGAAGGAACCCAACTTTTTTTTTGAAACAAAGGCCAACTGAAAGGTCAGCTAGATTTGTACATATGCCCCTAAAGAAAGGACATATTACAACTTGAGCACAACGTATGCAGATGAGGACTTTAAAAAGATAAGAAAAAAGCAACCAGGTCCTTATTAGTCTTGCTTCTTCCCCTGCATCGGTACCATGATCGATTATGCCAACGATGGGGAGCTCGCAAAAACCATGGCAAGCTGCATAAGGTTTCGCCAAACAATAAATTTGAATGAGCCTTCTAGAGATGAAGGTTACAACTTGGAACCATGGGAGAACTTCAGCTGTCATTTTAAGATCCGTGCAGGAGGCAAAGAAGAGGACCAAATGCAAAGCAGGAAGATCGCTGGAGAAGGGGCTGTCGACCGGCGCTACCTGGTTGATGTTTAGATTGAGGACGAAGCCACCAACCCGAGCAGATCTGTTGTTCCTTCAGCTGCCGACGTCTTGGAGAGACCCAACAACTCATAGATAGAAGGATCTCGTCGGCAAGTTCCTCCATCACCAGAGTTCCTTGGGACAAGTAAGGCCAGACACTGACGACCTCCTTGAACTGCACAAAAGAAACGGGATGAACCTGAAAAGGGGAAAACCTAACTACACCTACTACTAAGCAGAGAAGGAAGGTCTGACCCCTCCCCTCCCCTCCCCTCACTGGTGGGGAACCACCGGATTTGAGGAGAAAGAGGGGTTGAAGAGAATAAGTGATTTACTGTGTTTTGCAAGAGATTTCCGGATCATTGGATTGTATCCAACTCATTTTCAATACTAATAGATATTGAATTATACTCCCTCCAGTGTGAAATTTGTTGACGTTTTAGCTCTTGAAGAATTATATGATATTTCTTTATGTTTTAGCTTTTTTTTTTGCATCTTGGACCTTCTTGCCCCTGCATGCAGCTGGCCATTACACCCATTATTTCCAACGTCATGCATGCATGCTGCGCGGGCGCTGTTGACTTCTCATTTCCTGTTCAACCATTACTCTCGCGCGAGCGGAGTAATTTCCTTCTTCTATGGCTGTTTGTTGGCTCTTTGCCTTCTACTCTCCTCCTTGCACTACTTTCGCCATGGAGCAGGTCGTGCAGGACACAGCCACCGTCGCCGCCGTGGAGCAGGTTGACGCTGGCGCTGTGGTGGTGAAGCTCGCACAACAGGTGGACGTCGCCGCCGTTGTGCAGAAGTGCAGGACATCGACACTGCCGCTGTGGTGGTGAAGCTCGCACAATAGGTGGACATCGCCGCCGTTGTGCAGAAGTGCAGGACATCGACGCCGCCGCTATTGTCCAAGAGGTCGACGCCGCCGTTGTGGTCGACGCTGCCAACAGTCACACGTCCACAATGCCATGCAAAAATATATGGCCACTAAGAATTGAACTCAGGACTAGTAGCTTCAGTTTTGCATGCGATGGCCACTCAAATCAAGAGCAAGTTGTGGTTTGGTGTGCCTTGAAACCGTATTTATTAGGGGTAAAATAAAAAGTAGAAACACTAATTAATCACTCATTGGTATGTGTAATTCTGTCTAGAACGTTAACAAATTAGGAACTTGAGGGAGTAGTCACTTAGTACTTCCTATTCATCAATTAACTCCCATGACACATGTCTCGTTATCTCCTAAATATGTCATTACACTGGAAACATCTTGTACACCTCTTTTCCCATAAAACAAAGATGGAACACAACATTTCTATGCCAGCTCACCCGTGACATGGCCCTCTCCTATTATTATAGCAACCGAAAACCCGGTCATCTGCATCATCTCCTCAACAGCGTGTTACACAACAGCAAAAACCGCCGAGTTAACAACGGACAGATTCGCTCGCAGCTCGAATAGGAAAACCCGCAACGTCGGCGTCGCTTTGCCTGTGTGTGCTCGGCGGCCCATATTTACGCACGCAAGCACGCACACTAGGTCGCCAGCGCGACCAAAAAAAATAAAAAGAAAAAAAAAGAGCGACGCGACGCGACGCCCAAACGAGAAGCAACCGGGCGCACGCACGCACGCACGGCGATACGAGACGAGACGCCGCCCCAAACCCAACCCGGAGGAGGAAGAGAAGGGGAAAAAAAAAGAAAAAAAAACCCACGAAAAAAAGGTGAGAGTCCGACCGATCGCCGGCGACCTCCGCCCCGCGTTCGCGGATGCGATGCGCCGCGCGCCCCACCACCACCACCACCACTGCGCCACCGTGGTGGGCCGCCGCCGCCGACGACGAGCAGGGCTGCCCCGCCACCGCCGCTGCTGCTGAGGAGATCCGTCCCGCCCCGCCCCGCCACCTCCTCGCGCCGACGACCGCCGTCTCGCGCCTCCGCCGCCGCCGCCGGGTGGCGCGGCGGGCGTGTCGCCGCCGACATGTGGCTGTTCTGGCGCAGCAGGAACCGCTTCTCCCTCGAAGAGCTCCGGTGCGTGCCCCCCCCCCCCCCTACCTACCTGCCCTCCCTCCCCGTCCCGTTAGGTCTTCGTGGGGAGCCGCCGCGCGCAGATCTGCGCCGCGCTGTAGGCTGTAGCCGGAATCAGCGCGCAATTTCGTTTCGGTTGCGTCCAACTAAAACCTCGTCTCCGCCCGATTCCAATCCAATCGCTTCTTAATTTTGTGTTAAGTAGGCCTTCATGTCTGTGTTATCTCTTGTTGTCGACTTCTCTATGAACTGTACAACTATTAAGCTTGGTTTAGAATTGAGGAGTCATGGAAGTGGTAAACCAACCAGAACCGAGGCATATGTAAATCTACAGTACAAAAGAGGGGATTCTTCTTCCTCTCCTGTCCCCTGATGGCATGATGTAATGTCCTCAACTGCTTAATACTGTTTGCATTTGCTGTTGTTGAGTACAAAGTTTGTAATACGGAGGAGATAAATTGGAGAACAACTGTTTTTGAGATTGGATATGCAGGATTAGTCATGATCAAAGTAGTTCACCTTGGAAGTATTATTTATTTCTGTGGGGGTTTGTCTGTGCGATATATATTAAAATCAAGAATCACATGAGCTGTGATGGTTAAGCAGCATAATTACACTAAGAAGGTTGCACAAGCTACAACGTGCATTTTTATACCATAACCTTGTGGAAATATCACTTTGTGGTTTGTGCCTGCTTCCTTGCAATTAGAAGCACACAGCACAAAAGGGGCATTTTAACTAATATAAACTTTTTATTATAGTTTATTTGCTAGTAAAAAAAGAAATGCCTGCCTGTTAAGAACCCTCAATTTGTAAGTTCATTATTATTCTAATGAATGATAAAGTAATCCATAGCTGTTTGGGACACATATTTCCATCATGAACCATCTTTCCTTAATTTAGTTTGTAGTAAGTGTTGAAATACCCCAGGTATTTTTGTGTGTGTGTGTGTGTGTGTGTGTGTTGGGGGGGGGGGGGGGGGAGGCATAAACAACGCAAAGCCACGAGGCATGATTTTTCTTTCAGAAAGTAATGCAGCACCAGGTAACTGCGAAAAACGTCCACAATATCTGATTGCATGTTTAACAAATTGTTGTTTAATTTAATTTTGATATTTATTGTAGGCCAAAATTCTCATTTCTTTTCTACAGTTTTCTTGTGTTTAGTTACAATTGTTATGCTCAATTTAATTTTGATATTTGTTCAAAGTTACATTTCTCATTCCTTTTCTAATGTTTGCTAAATCAAAAGTTGTTGCATACTCATATGTTAATGCTCTATGTAAGTTTCATCCTTGGTTTTTATTCCTATACTTGTTGCATATCTTATGCTGAGACAGGTCCTTTGCTGCAGGTATCTAACAGATCAGCTACAGAAGGTTCATATTGTTTATGAAGCTAATAAGGTATAGTTGATCTTCCTGGTTATCGCCAGAATTTTTGTGACAATTTTAAGTTGATTGGCCTGACGATCTTTCTTTTGAAGGATTTTGTTGTTGAAGCATTGAGATCAATTGCAGAATTGATGATCTATGGAGATCAGCATGATCCGTCATACTTCGAGTAAGTATTTAATGGGATGGTATCTTGGAGGTATTATCAGTTGATCTATTTGTTTAATTGGTATCTCTTTCAGATTTTTCATGGAGAAACAGATTATGGGTGAATTTGCTCGTATTTTGAGAATTTCTAAGCTCTCAAGAGTGTCTCTACAGTTACTACAGACAATGAGCATCATGATCCAGAATTTGCGGAATGAACATTCAATTTGTAAGTCACTACAGACAATGAATATTCACTCAATAATGCGGTATCTATCCTGTGTCTACACTATTTTGTTTTTGAAGGTTCTAATCTGTAAGCAATTATGTTTTCTGCAGACTATATTTTCAGCAATGAGCACATCAACTTCTTGATAACGTATCCATTTGATTTTCAAATCGATGAGATGCTATCATATTACATTTCCTTTCTACGGTTTGTAAACCAGTCCGAACGTCACTGACATCATTCATTTTTTTTATATATATTGGCTTACTTGATTTTTGTTTCATGAAGGGCAATAAGTGGGAAGTTGAACAAGAATACAATTTCTTTGCTCGTGAAGACAAAAAATGTACTCATCCAATCCCTTTTTATGCACTTTCGGTATTGTTTTCCTTGCTTCTTTTGTTTGGATAAATAAACTAGGATTCTATTCTGTATTTACTGATTTGTGTGTGTATACAATAGGAGTAGCTCATGACAAATTCCTAGCTGCCAATTACAAACAGACCTTCAGATTGAATCCGACAATATAATTCGCCATTATCGTTATGTCATTCTTGACACCCCATCGAGGCCAGCAATATTATACACATGCATTTCCTTCCAGTGCCATAGTTTCTCTTAGCTCCACTTAGTTCTGAAGACAGATCTATTGGATCTATTTTTCTGGTCTATTTACATTATTTGCTACATTATTTTTTTTGGATCAGTTGAGCTGTACATGTTATATGAAACACAGTCTTGTAACAAATTTTCTCTATACTATATGCAGGATGAGGTCATTTCCTTTCCGCTGTATGTTGAGGCCTTAAAGTTTGCTTTTCATGAGGACAGCATGATTAGAGTTGCTATACGTACTTTGACGCTTAATGTGTACCATGGTAGGTTGGATAGCCTTGATGGCCATTGTATGTCTGTTATGCAAGTTCTTAATTTGCATTTGTGCTGTTTCTTACCAGATCGTTCTTTTCTTTCAGTTGGAGATGAATCTGTTAACAGATTTGTCTCACGTGCACCACTGTCAGACTATTTTTCAGACATGGTCAATCATTTTCAGAAACAATGTATTGACTTGGATAAGTTGGTTGTTCGTTCTGTTCGGTAAGTGTGCCACTCATTTTGCCATTCATGGATAAATCCAGAACATGTCACTAAGGTCCATCTGCATCCAGAATATGCCACTCATTTGATGATAATACTTTGGCCTGTGTCCTCGTGCTGTTAAGACATCGATGTCATAAAAACGGCTTCCTTCTGCATTGACAGTTAGAGTAAATGTGCAAAAATAATTTATTTTCTTCCGTCTGTGTTCTATTCTACAGAAATGCAGATTCTGCTGTGCCAACAGCCTCTGTTGAGGATGCAATTGTGCAAATTGAAGATACACTCTATTATTTCAGTGACGTTATGTCTTCTGGGATTCCTGATCTTGGAAGATTCATCACTGAAAATATCTTGCAACTTTTGGTGTTTCGGTTCTTACTCCCATCGTTGCAAAGGCAGAGCACTGTAAGTTTAGCGAGAAATATTTTTTGCATCCTATTTTTGATACCTAAGCTTCCTATTTGTTAAAATTTATTATGTTCATGTTCTTTTGTCTAGGATTTGGGTATAAGTGTCACTACTTCCATGTACTTGATTTGCTGTATACTTCACATTTTTAAGAACAAGGATATGGCAAGCACTGTTGCTGCTGCCCTTTTCCATCAACCTGATTGCCATGATAGGAAGCAAGGAACTCCAAACGGTTATACCTCTGAGCATGACAATGGCATATCTGACAATCAGGGCACTAGCACCTCAGATATAGACCAGTCAAATGAAGACAAATCGGATATCTTGTCTTCATCAAACACGCATTGCTTGCCTGATGATCCATCATCAAGTGATTGTTGCCAAGGCAATACACTTAGGTATGCTGCTCTTGCTTTGTTTGAGTTTCCATTATGCAAACTCCTTGATTGTAGTTCTTACTAGTACTAATTTGTAAACTATAGATGGTAATTTCCACTGGAAATGGGGATAAGGCAGTAGTCTGTAGTATGTTATATATTTCTAAACATGGTACGTGGTATTGTTAGGCATATAATGGTTGCGAAGTACATTTTATATGCTAAAATCGTTAGGGATTTATTGGCATGATCTTCCTTGCTAGGTACATTTTATCTTAGAAATTCTGGTAGATTTGGTATATTCTGATTAAAAGGTTCATTGGGATCTTATTCACGCATTTATTGATATTTTATAATTTGTTATAGTTATGCTTTAGTTGTAGAATTAGTAGTTCAAACTTGTTAGTAAGAATGTCTATCATGTGCCAAGCACCACTCCATTGCTCATGCGCGCACCACAAACATGTATGCAGAATGATCTTGTTTTACCACTCCATTGTTCGATATTTACACTAACTGTGTTCTTGAAGGCTTGAACCCATTTGTATCCTGATAAATTTGTAAGTTGAGGGGCATAAGTGGCACAAAGATTATTTTTAGGGACCTACTAAAATGATTTTTAAGTTTAGGAATCCAAACGACAGCACTAAGTCCTTGTTTGGGAGGCCCAATTTCTTGGCTCATTCACATCCAATGGCCAGGTTTTAGTTCATATACCCTGCCCATCCCCATGGATACCCCACTTTTTTTTAACATCCCAAGCATGCCGTAAGCAAGTGGGGGGCTAGTAATGCTCCAGGCATCCACATATTTTGAGAGCTTCCAAACCACACAAAAAAAAAACCCCACCAAGTTCAAAGTTCAATAAAAAATGCATGGGAGGGTAGTAGCACCCATTACCTTCATCCTTCCACGCACACTTCAACTAGAATGTTAATTTTATATTAATAGATTAGCGAATTTCATGGTTAGACTTGTCATGTTTTCGATCTGTTGGGTTCTCTGGTTTCTTTGGAGATGTTCATGATATCAGGTGCGTGGATGATAGTGTGATCATTATTATCGTAAGTTGCCTGTCATGGTTGTCCATAAATATAAGGGAGATCTTGCTGCAATTTTCCTGCTGATTTTTCTTTTTTAAAAAAACTGGACTCAAATATCTTGTGTATGCGGTTTGGTAGACCTATTTTTATGTGGATATTCAGGACGTTACAGAACCTTAGTGCAATTCTCTTCTCTTCATGCATTCTGCTCCCCGTGGCTATGAAAAAAATATTATTGGGACACTGACATGGTCTCCAGAATGCATTTGTAATGACCAATTTGCACTGTTGTGACATACTTTATTTTGCAGATAAACTCAATAAAATTTTATGAAATTACAGAATATTGCATGAGATATATCTACTCATTCCTTAGTATGGCCAATATAAATATTCCCTAATACTTTGTTAAGTTAAAATAGTTTGATTAAATGATTCTAGGATAACCTTAGGCGCTATATTTATCATAGGTGATACAGTAGATAGTGACATAGACCTTTCTTATGCATATGCCTATATTTACACAGCTATGCAGATATTTGTTTTTAATTGATGTTTTTAATGTTGCTTTGTGGTATGTTAAGGTTGGATGTTGAAGTAGTACGTGCACAATTTTACATATTTTGTCATTCTATATGGTAAAATATGAATCCATTTCCTTATTTGCAGGGAACATTTGCTGTCTTATATAATAAGTGGGGATGACTTCCAAGCTTTAGGTTCTTTGTGCTTATTTTCTACATTGTTGCAGACAAAAGGTACTTTTACTGTCCTCATTTAACTAATATTTTCACTGTGGAATTTCCAAAAATAGTAATTATTTGAGTCCATATTGTCTTTCTAGAACTTGATGAATCAATGCTAGATGCACTTGGAATTCTGCCTCAAAGAAAGCAGCATAAGAAGCTTCTATTAGTAAGTGCTATTCTTCTTCTTCTTCTTCTTCTTCTTCTTCTTCTGCAACATTAGTACACTTATGCTATTATCACACCCAGAGTTCTGATTTACATGTTTGTTAGATGGGCCTTGTAAATTAATCATGCTGTGGTAATGGTATCTATGTTGTTTTGCTTGTGCAAAATGATGCATCTGTTTGTATGCTTGAAGGAACTAATTTTGTGAACTTTTATTATTAATATAGTACATAAGCTCCTTTTTTCTATGTGACATTTGTTGCTATAGCTTAACATTCAATATTGAAATGACATAAGTACATAACAACTGGAGCCATGATTAACTTATGTTAATCATGTTAACTTATGTTAACTTATGTTATATTGTACCTTTGTTAAGATCATGTGAGCTGTCTTAGGCACACTACAATTTTCTGACACCTGTATTGTGAACCTGCAGCAAGCTTTGGTAGGAGAAGATCTAGCTGAAAGGCAATTATTTTCATCCAGTAGCGGTCTAGCAGATGACAGCATCTGCAGTGATTTTGATATGTATGTAAGGAAGCTTCAGGTATACTGCTGGTTCTTTCACCCACACTTGGCAGGATGCAATTATACTTGGTGCTGTCTACTACTTTCCAAAACTTTCTATGACATAGTGGGGTCCACAATTAAGTCCTTTACTATCTTATAATATATAAGAGAAACCCACACGTGGCCTGGTATCTGACTGTAAATATTGTCTCCTGTTATCTCATTATATAATATGGAAGACATGCAATGGGGCTTAGAGCCTTGTACATGTAAAAGAAAAATATCAAAAAACACAAGTAGTCCCTGTAGTATGTTACCTACTGACATTGCAACTTCAAGTTGGCCCCCACCTGTGTGTACTGAGAAACAAAAAGAAAGTTTATAGTGCTAACTTTTGTTTATAACTTTTTAATTTATGACTTAAATGAATTTACTCTTGTTTTCCCAAGCCCCTCTTTAGTTGAGCCTGAATTTTAAATCGATAAGTTTAATTTGGTGATAGACTATTACAAGATCACCTACATGTTTGTTTTGTCTTTTGGTGTTAATTTCGTGCTCGAAGGGGTGTTATTTGAACTCGTTGCCCTGCGCTTCATCAACAAATATCATTTATGATTCTTTTCATGATCATAATTTGTCATGTACTCCATCCATCCCAAAATATAACAACTTTTAGAGTTCAAGTTTTGTCCGGAATATAACAAACTAATACTTGTAAAAGGTGATTTTTACTACTAAACTTCCCATGCTACCCCTTGGTTTTATTATCACCCCAACTAGTCTGGGCCCACCAGCCCACACTTCACCCACCCCAAGGAGACAAACAAGTCCTTTTACCCCTCTCCTTAATAGCCGTGCCAAGGGCTAAAACTTGGTATGTTCTTGGTATGTTTTGGGATGGAGGGAGTAGAAGATAATATTGAACTTGCCATCCTAGAATCAGACAGATTTCTAGGACAAATTGTCCGCAGGTCCATGCTTATTAAATTGAGATACAAATAAAACTATCTTGTTTCTTTCTTGTTCATGTGTTTGTCAATTATTCTCTAGTAAATTTGTTATCACTATGCTATATCTATGCATTTTGTCTTCTTTCCACAGGATAAATACGGTTTAAAGTGTCATCATCCACGGCAAATGACCTCTAAATTCCACAGATATCAGGTTTGTTTTAATTTTGAACCATATGGACATTACCAGTAGATCCTCATGTTCGTAATATAGGTTTAGGTTATTTTTCCCTCAAAAATGGCATCATTTTTTAAATTTATTTTGATTGTAAACTTACCGTCATTAACTAAAATTGTTGTTCCATCAGTACATGGCTAATCATTGGTGCACACTTTATTTTGTTATAAAAGTATGGGCTACAACCTGTAGACACCTCAATAAACTGTATTATAGATTTAATGATTTATTATTAACTGAGTAACTGATACAGTCATCCTGATGTCTCTCCAAAAATCTATGAATTTTCTTATTCAAGATGATCTTTTTATCTTGCTTGCATCTACATCAGGTTATTTTGAAAGAATATATTTGCAACTTAAAAATATCCACACCTACATGAATCATGAACGCCTGTTTCCGTATTAATATTCATTCATTAATTTTCGCTGTAGTATACACTTAGAGGTTGATGTGCTACATATTTGAATATGACTTCCAATATTCAAGCATTTTATTTTATTATCATATTTCATATATTAAGGGACGTTTCTATCGTTTGCACTTTGATTTTTTGCAGGTGCTCGATGCATTAGTTGCCCTTTTCTGCAGATCTAATGTATCTGCAGATGTTCGCTTAGTTGGTGGCTGGCTTTTCAGGCAACTGCTACCCCATGGAGAAGAAGAGTTCACTGCTTTTCATCTAAAATGGCTAAAGGTATGTTTTGATGCATTTTAGTCCTGTGATGTTTCAAAGGAGATACAGCAATCCATGATCCCTCACCAGATCACTATTCACTGGGAACTTGGCAGTTCTTTCTTGTTGTTTCTAGTCCTGACTTTGAAGCAAGTGTCATCTCCTAATCCTAATGTTTGAAACTTCCCCATATATGTCACAGTACGCTTGGTTGTGGCTAGTTAACTAGTTGAATCACTAAATGAAAGGTACAAAGATGTAGTGATAGAGAGAATATCTGTATATGGGATACTGTCCAATGCCTTTCTAAGAGGATAGGCAGGCTACCAACTGTCATATCTCGTGCTCAATGTTGTCAGATTTCATGTACTCTGTACTGATCATGGATGTGAAGGTTAAATCAAGCATTTATGTATCCCTCCACCCCCACCCTCTTCTTTTTCTCTCTTCCACATTGTCACTACCCTTTCGTGTCAGAGATGAATCCATGCTGCCCATGTATCTGGTACAATTAGCCTAAATTTCTCAATGTTGTCACAATGTTTTAATCGCGCAGGATTCGCATAAGGATTACAGTATAAAACTTTTGGACGAATCTGGAGGATGCTGGCGGGACTTGCTTGTTCCTATTGTTAAAGAAGCCTGGAAGAATTGCAAGAAAGGTGGATTTCAATTTTGGGGTGGAAGATCTTTTTTCCACACGTACTACAAATGGTTATCTTTGCTTATACTTTTTTACCTTTTCCACTGGAGTTAGCAATCGAGACATCTTCACCACCTAAAGGATCCAAGTCTGCTATTTTACCCCTGGATTCATGTTCATTTGGAGGTCAGAGCTCGTTGATCACATGCCATGTGACCTGTGTTGTCCTCAACTGTACTGTGTTGAACCATGATGAAAACTTGATGTACTGAATCATATGCACTGTATTTCAGGTGATTCGTCCATTGCCATCGCAGAGAGAATCTATGAGATGGTGAAGGTATGTAAATATTTTCATTTTTTTTGACTCATCCATAAAAATTGACCGATCTGAAATCATAGGTTTGTTCCGCTGATATGCATTTCTGGATTTTATTACCATCAATATGACTGGGCCTGAGTGCCTGACACAGAAGTATTGCCTATTTTGGTTAGAAGTCCTAATATCCATTGGCAACTGAATTACATGTAAGAGAGAGAACCGAATGGAAAAACCATTGATAACCATATCCACAATTCTTTGCTGGTTGCGGTGCTGGAATCTGTAGGAAATGTGGCCACAAAGATTTACTTCAGTCATCATTGTGCTCATGGTCAGTTTTTAAAAAATTAAATGGATGTACATGCATGATTATCAGCTAATTACAAGATGATAATTTGTATTTGTTAGTACAAAGTTTATAATTACTTTGGAGTCTGCAAAGTTCCTTACCGTCCTACTTTTGTTTGTCATACTGGTAGTATAAGGCTATATTTTACATTTTATAACTTGTAATGGTTCGATAGACATGCTGTACTGTGTGCTCTTGACACAGAATATCAAACTTCAATGTTGAATGTTCTCTGAAATATTTCGAGCATTACCAGCAGTGTAGGTAATGAAGTAGATTCTGCCACTTTTCAGATGCCATGGATATAAAACCATGAAAAATAGCAATTTTGTTGCACAGGTCAGAATAAACACGAAACAAGACTGAAAAATTCTCCTATTAATGGCTCGAATACATTAATCTTTACAATTGATCATTTAGAAGTTGTTTCTTATTTGCTTTATAATCAGATCACAATTTGATTTGCACTGTTACAATCAGCAAAAACTGTTATTTGAACACATACGCATGTCCTGAGTTCTTTTATACATGCAGTTCTATACTCTTGCTAGCTGTAGATCTACAAAAGATGCGGAGGACTCCCAAACACAATACCCACCCAAATGCTGATGAAATCCTCTATCAATCTCCAAGCATAGAAATATCCACTGACCACAAGCAACCAAGGGAGAGAACTGAGATGAATGCTAACATAAGGCATGATAAAACTTGTGCCATCACAGAGTCCCTGATGTTGTCACGGTAGGATATGAGAGAGCAACCAAGGGAGAGAACCGAGATGAAAGCTAACGTAAGAGACGAAGACTTATGTGGTCACACATAGTCCCAGATGTTGTCATCATAGTTGATGACAACTTATGAAAGGTGCACTGGTCGTAACAACTGCTTGTGGTTGACTGGTTGGGGCGCTGTAAACTCCTTGTTGAGGTATTTGGAGTTGCATGCTAGGTTTTTTATGGCTGCTGGGGTTGCATGACAAAGCTATGGAACTTGGCTGTACTGGAATGAGTTTTTAGAAGACAAATATTATTTGGGTTCTTTGAATTCAGTTGAACGTTTTATGTTGCATTTAAATCCAAATCTACTAAGTGGAGTCCCTTATTAACAGAATCTGAATTAAGTAATTCTTTGGATGTGAATTAACATACCAAATAATGGCCCTGTAAAATCTACATCTTGGTATTTTTGTTGAATAAGTGTTTATTCCCTACCTACCAATTTTTACTAGTTTATTCCCCACGTACCAAACTTTTGTACTAGTTTATTTCCCAACTACCACCTTTTGTACCATGATTTGTTCTTTTGCTACTAACTTAATTTTCTTTTTGCAAAAGATGGCATAATCCATTATATTATGGGACGGAAGGAGTAAAGTAACAGACTTTGCCCTTTAGGCTGTATCAAATTCTTATTTGTATGGTTTTAAGATCCCTTATGTTGCAAAATGGGTAAAGTGAAATGATAAGAACGATTATTGGAATATGACCATGCCTTGTTCAATATTCTATGAGTGAAAATGAATGTTTTAAGGGATACTCTAATTTTAATGGTGTAACAGAAGACATAAATATAGTAGATATATGATTGTAATAGTGTATTTTTCTTAATTTGTCATCACAAGTCTAAAACACCATTCATATTATCAATGGAGGCAGTACCACCATAATACATATGTTTTGTGTTATTTTTGACGTTTAGAGAGTTTGTGTTCAAGGTTTATCTAGTTATCTATCTGATCTTTTTGTAAATACAATGTAATTATGAGTTGCACTTGCATGCACTGGCCAGTTCACCCAAAGGCTTATAAGCTCATGGTGAAAGTCAGACAATTCACTTGCACATCCAGACCTCACATGCAGGATAGAAACTAGCACAGTTCTTTTTTTTTTGAAAAAAAAATTAAATTGCACTGTATTCAAATTATAGAACATTTAGTTCTGATGTCATATTGAGTTGCATGCACCTGACGGTTCACTAAAAAACATAGCCTATTGAGAAGGGTTGGCAATTGTCTTATATTTCAACAGTAATAATGCCAACAAGAAGCCCTACTAAAAATGCCTCTTAAGTTATACGCAGAGTGAATGTCCTGCTAGGTTTTATTTTTTGTCTGGGAACTCTTGTCCGACATGGTAAAAGCTGATGCACTAAGATAAAATTTCTAATCGCTATTTCCGAAATGAAAATTTTAAAGCTGAATGCTAGTTCAGTGTTCTTGTCCTATGAATTTTATCGAGCTGTTGGTAGATCTTGGCTAGCAAGGTGGACTGTGAATGGTGCGCGATATGAATCACCAAGACAGGTACTCAGTCATGGTGGCATGGTCTCATGGCAAGTAAGCTGAGGTGGATGGGTTAACTGATGCAGTGAGAGCGTTGCGACACACAGATGACAGATCGGGAGCATAGCAGTTGATGTCATACTCATGTTGGCATGTGACAGTAATGGCCTATGTTTGGTGAAGTGCTGTGGAGCAGTGTGGTGTGGCTTGTCAGTAATGGTGCCTACTCATGCTGCCAGCAGGCATATATGGCTTGGCCCCAGTGGTACAGCAATAAGGATTTCACAGTGGCCATGGCAACCTTGGTGACATGACGACAACAGTAGCTCTATGGTGACATAAGTGGAGATAGTGGCATGGTTAGGAAGGACAGTAATTCTTATTAGAAGCAAGCAGGGCCACTCTGGGATTTAGGAAAATAAATTACCCTGTCTGGTGTCCACCTTGCGGAGTGGCCTTTGATAAGAATATATAAAAACAATATGCATAGTCTGCATTGTGCATTTGTCGCTTTCAGCAGTTTTGAGGTCACTGAATTTATCTCATGTTGAGTCCAATGATCAGGTAAGCAACATTTGTTGCTCAGGCTATAAAAAGCTCTCTCCTTTTTTTTTTCCTCGAAATAAAAAACTCTCGCCTAACAAATGTGATAATCACTGAAGTTGAGAAACCTAGTGTTTACATCATTACAATTACTACTCTTAACTTACATATGTTCTGACCTGTATGCTGGTGGAAGAAACATCATGCTGCTTTTGAGTGAATTTAGATCTTTTGTACCCTCTGTGTTTTGCTGCTACAGTCACAAATTGAAACATGAAACTAAATTTCTGAGCTTTATTTTCAATGCGCTATGCTTTATTTTTTCCTTCGAAGGTAAGGAAAGCAATAAATTTGGAACATATGACTTGTTCTGTCATAGTTGACTATGCCTCTGCTTAATTTATTGGTGAAATGGCTGGCCTATTAATTTACATATTTTATTAGGAATTAATGTTACTGAGATATGTGATGATTTTTTCCAGGGTTTTGTGCTACAGCGTCAAGTTATCCTCTTCTGCCTTGGAGAAACTCTCACTGACCAGCCTCCTATTTTTTCCCCAACTGATTTGCCTGTAAATAATCGAGCAACTTTAGCAGGTTTCGATGGCTCAGTACCCAAACCTGGACTTGAAGTTAACTTAGGTCTGAGTTTACCTGGAAATTTAAACTTTTTCATGCTTAAATCATCACAAGTGCAAAATTGTCTTAATTCTTTCCTGCACTTACTGATACTTCGATTTGCCGCATTGTTGTTGCAGTTGATGCGGTCCCTTGTCGAATAGCATTTGAGAGGGGCAAAGAACGCCACTTCTGCTTTTTGGCTCTATCTAATGGAACTTCTGGGTGGATTCTTCTTTTAGAAGAATTACCTCTCAAGGAAAAACGTGGAATTGTTCGTGTCACAGCTCCCTTGGCTGGGTCTGATGTATGTATTATCATTACATGGCAAATCTTTTGTTTTTTTCATGCATGATGAAATCATATTCATTGAAAATATCTAGCTTGTAAAAGTATCTTTATTTGTGAGTAATCTAATGTGAACATTTTCACTTTACTTCAGCCAAGAATAGATGAAAAGCATGCAAAATGGTTACATTTACGTATCCGTCCTTCTACAGTTCCCTTTTTGGACACAGAAAAATACAAAGGGAAGACAAGAAAGTACCTTGTTGATGGAAGATGGACCCTTGCTTTTAGAGATGAGCAATCATGTAAGGAAGCAGAGACTATGGTTATAGAGGAGATGAAGCTCCAACAAGGTGCTGTTGGAGAGCAGTTGAAGCTCTTGCTTGAATTTGACATGCCTGAGGATGGATTACAGCATCCTTGCTCCTCTCATGAAACCACTTCGGATGATGGGTCATGACTTGCTAGAACATCATCGATGATCGCTCATGCCTTACTGGAGGTTTCATCATGTGCAGTGTTCGAGCTTTGAAAACATGGTGGCAGGAAAACCCCGTCGCTGCCATCTCCGACGAGCAAGTCGGTCGCGCTCTGTACATTACATCGGCAGATTTAGGGAGGTCCCCTTGTTGACACACTGTAGAGTTTCGAGTTTTGACTGTTTTTGAGTTAAGTTAGCTCGATAGGATTCTTTGTACAATAGTTTGTACCTGTCCTTTGTAATGTCATACAAATCACATTCCATTCTTTCATAAGCTTCAGGGCAGAGTTGGGCTGTGTACACTAATTGTTTGAAGAAATGTGCAGGCAATCATATCTGTTGTCAAAAGGATGCCCTGACTATAGTAATAAAATATGAATTTTGAGCTCCTCCATGATTTTTCTTTGTAGACCACTGCTTATGTATGAACTATTTGTTTTGTTTGCTTTTTCAGAGAAGAACTGTTAGCTTTGACAAGCAGGATGCTCAGCTAAACAAGACAACCAGATGAGCATCGGTTGTGCTTGTTGAATTCTACCCTTTGAACTGACGCTTGGAATTGAGTTTGATGTTCAATTGATTGATGCAACACTGGATGTCTGCTTCACAATGCAGGGTCTTGGTAAGATGATGTCTTCTGTAGACCGAGTGTTTGGACTTTGGAGCAGGTGAGCAGCCGGTTCATCCATAAAATACTGCCGTTCATCGATCACTTGTGCAGAAAAATCTTTTCTGATATTATTCAAGATTTGTTCTTTGGATCATGTCTAACAAGTAGAGGTACGTTCATTTCACCAGAGAAAAAGAAGATCGAATCTGAATCATTCAGGTTATACTCTCGGTAGTTTGGAACACTCAAGATTACATTGTCCTAAATTAATAAGTACTTTGGAGCACCCAAGAAAATTTTTTTAATCAAGGTTAAGGTGAAATTTAAATGAAAAATAATTGCGATTGGTCAAGACTAGTAAACGGGTGAAGAAATGAAGTAAGAGATAGTTGCGATATGGGATTAGATGGAGAGGTAGCTATATTTCAGGGCAAAATTGAAATGCTAAATTTAGTTATATTTAAAGATTGGCATCTGTCGGCACAGTTTGGTTCAAATCTTCCGTATATTTTTTTTCTTCCTTGCCTATCCCTACTGATAACTGTCCATCCATCTCCCTTCACCTCTTTTTACTGCCTCTCCAAAGGCAAAAGTGGGGGTTAAAGCTTTTGGGGGGGGGGGGGGGGGGGGGGGGGTAATTACAGGAAAAAGGGAGCTTTCTGATTGGCCTCTTTCTGCACCGAGTTGCCGGTAAATATATGCACGCGTTAAAATGGAGCTGCAAAAAGGAAAAGCTTCCTCTTTCCCGTGCTTAGCAACGACGACGACCATATAGCATGCCCGACCGACCGAGAGTGATCTGATCTTCCTTAAAAGTGCCACAAAAAGGGCTGAAAGATGGGGGGCAAAGACACCACAATGCCATGAGAATTCAGAAGCTATGCAGGGGTTGAGATAGGAATGGATAACCCTTCTTTTTCCCAAAAGGAAAAGCAAAGAAAGGGATTAGCAGGTTATGTGTGCATTGTGCAATGAGGTTTTTGATTTTCTTTTTTAAAATTCTCATTCAGTTTTCTACAGTTTGCATCAAACATAGTTGCGACATTACATAGTTGGCATCTATCAAAACATACAACAGGGTCATATAGCCTATTTACTGCAGATAAAAAGTCGTGGCCTTTCCTTTTACCAAACAACTGTAGGTGAGGCCCTACAGTTGATTTGGAATTTATCTTTTTTTAAGAAAATAGATATTTACAACATACCAATCCAAACTTGGAGAATGTCTATTTCTATAGGATTAAGTCCAAACAAAAGTAAAAGGAGATTGATGTCTCCAAGATTGAATAGAAGGTCTGAGCTTAAAAGATAAACCCATATATCATATAGCAGGCACCATAAAAAACCTTTTCCACAAAATGAGATGAATTATAAGTAGCTTTTGCTCTTTGGAGCATATCTCCCATATTCAAACTTTTTCCCAAAATATTCTCACCTGATACTAGCATTCTTTGTTAAAGTCGTATAAATGTTATAATTGTAGTTTTAAAATTTGAGAGAAGCGAAGATGCATGACTTGACAACTATTACGATGGAGTGCAGCATGAATTTCACCACCTTTAATTTTCTGCTAAATTTTTGTTTTAGTACTTGTTTTTCCTATGGGTTCCCCTATAAAAAAAATTACTTATTCCTACCAAATTATCATACACACGCTTCCTAAAGCTCATAAAATGGTGCCATTTGTTTTTTAAAAAAACTTTCTTCATCCATAATTCTTGGTATACTTTTTAAAATCCATTTTCAACATTAGAATATATAATCTTAATTAATTATAAAGTTGGTTAGCTCGGCTCACGCGAACGCGACCCAGCTCATATCTTAAGGATATATATGCTTGGTACTCAATCCTACCTATCAATTTATTTATAGTGCTAAAATCTAGCTAAATTTTAACACTACGATACATGCTAAAATCTGTCAAAATTTTAATATTACGATAAAGAAACTTGTAGAATATAACTAAATAGGGTATATGAGCACTATCAATTATTTGGTCTCACTCGCAAATAATTGGTAGGATCTATTTTGGTATCAATCCAAAAGCGGCCCTAAATCCCCATCCTCCCGGCTCAGATCGATCAACGGCCTTTGGCGCCTGATCCGACGGCCAAGAAGCACCCCGGACGGGCAGCAGCAACTAGCCTTTGCTCTTCCACCGGCGGCGGCTGTCCCAAGGCCTTTTGCAAGGAGCATGCGACCAAAGCAGCGCTCTGCAGCTGAGCTGCATGCAGGGGAATGGCAAAAGCAAAGCAGAGCAGAGGGCAGAGGAAGAAGGGATGCGTCGTCGGTCTGGCCGGCAACCGGCGACAGAGAGGGGAGAGGTGAATAATGTGAATCCAATCCAATGAGAGACAAAGTGAGGTAAAAAATATGAAAAGAGAAAAGCTTGGAGGGGAGGGGCCACGGAATTTGTTTGTTTGTTCGTCCAATTGTCCCTCTCAAGCCCTTGGCATCCAACACATGTACTTCATCCACAGTCTCAAAATTTAAGTTGGGTTAGCCCCTATGTACTTTGACTGTTGATTTTTTTTTCTCCATAATGTATTATCAATAACTACGAAATTTAGCATCGTACAGAAGTATTGCAAATATAAATATAAGATATAACATGACACTAAACATGTACCCTATTAGTTTAATTATTAGTAAAAAAATGAATTTTGACTTTTTTTCTGGTAATATAGGCGGCCTCATATTTATATTTTAGTATGGAGGGAGTAGTATTTACATGTAGAATCTACTGGCTGCTTCTTAGAAAAAATAATTGAGATTTACACAAAGAGAAATCAAGCAACCGATAAATAGGCCATCCATTTCACTACGGTTAGATATACGCCACATTTGTCAATTGTATTCACTTACAGTAGGCAACCATATGCCTTACATCTTATTAAGGATAAGTACATGTGATGTATATATATTTAAGGCGGAAATCCTAATGGGCGGGTGATCGCTCCCCCATCCACCCAGCGATCACCCCCTGCCCCTCCCCTATACTCAGGTATACTCCTCCCTCTTCTCCCCCTTTCTCCTCCCCTTCTTCTCTTTCTATTACAGTACACCACACAATTTTTTTAAAAAAACAAAAGTTAGAAAAATTTATGTATAGAAATACTATATATAAAAATTTTGAATTCAAATTCAAATTTTAATCGGGTAGGTAAACTTTTGACTTATAAACTTTGGGTCTATAAACTTTAGGTGTATAAACTTTAGATGTATAGAAATACTATATATAGAAAATATTTGAATTCAAATTCAAATTTAAATCAGGTATATAAACTTTAGGTGTATAAACTTTAGATGTATAGAAATACTATATATGAAAAATATTTGAATTCAAATTTAAATTTGAATCAGATATAATTCAAATTCAAATTTGAATCGGGTATGTAAACTTTTGACTTAGAAACTTTTGTTCTCTAAACTTTAGATGTGTAAACTTGAGTTGTATAAACTTTAGGTGCATAAATTTACTAAAATAGGAAAGTAATGCGGTGCCAAAAAAGAAAACCAGTTGAGAGGAGTGGGGGGGGGGGGGGGGGGGGGGGAGGGCCTACCCGATCGCCCATTAGAACTACCCTATTTAAGGGTAAAAATATACTTCCCATCCATTGGCCCGTTTAATTTTCATCTCTCGACTTCATGTAGAGCCTTTCCATCAATTCTTAAAACTATGTAGAGTTCATTTTTATGTTCTTTTATCAGTGTAGCATATAAGGCACTGCATTGAAGAGCTAATGCATGACAGATGAAATTGAGTTTAGTACGATTATTCGAAGACAGAAACAAATAAAATAAATATTAAAAGTTTTTTTTTAAGAATGCTGATGAACAAAGTTTTTTTTTCTAAATCTTACTCCCTCTGTTTCTGGTTATAAGGCGTTTTGACTTTGATCAAAGTTAAACTACTTTAAGTTGATTAAGTTTGTAGAAAAAAGTATTAACATTTTTAATTCAAGACAAAGTTATTATGAAAATATATTCAATTATTGAATTGATGAAACTAATGTATAAACTTAGTCAAACATGAAATAGTTTAACTTAGTCAAAGTCTTATAACCTAAAACGGAGGGAGCGTTTCTAGGGATTTCCACCTCTCATATGTGAGAGTGGGATCCAGACATCCAGTCACTTTGATTTTTTTTAAAGGAAAGTTTAGATCCAATTTTTACACTACATGGGTCAAGACCATAGACGAAATGGGCAGAGCAAAGTCTTACCCGGTTTTAAGACTTGAGGACGAATTCTAAGGTTGTATCATTTCTCTGAGATGTGAATTGGGTGTGATAATCATCTGACCAATTTCAAATCAAACTTCCATTTTACCTATCAATCTCAACGACATGTTTGCAAACGAAAAATAATTTATCTATAAAACTTTTATATACGTGTTCTTAACGATCTAAAAACAAAGGCTAAAAAAAACTACGATAAAAAGACCTACAAATTAACTCTAAATTTATGATTGAAAATTTAACTTTTGGCTGATGAGCATAACCATAAGCCAAAAGATGAGGCCTACCAAAATTTATCTTCGCATGTGAGTTGTGACAAAAAAAAAACATTTCACATCTAGTGATTTAGGGGGTGTTTAGTTGTAGGGGTGTAAAGTTTTGGCGTGTCACGTCGGGTATTATATAGGGTGTTACATGGGATGTTCGGACACTATAAAAAAAACTAATTACAGATTCCATTAGTAAACCGCGAGAGAAGTTTATTAAACCTAATTAATCCATCATTAGCAAATGTTCACTGGGTAGCACGTTATAAAATCATGGAGAAATTAGGCTTAAAAGATTCGTCTCACAAATTAGTTACAATCTGTGCAATTAGTTATTTTTTAGCCTATATTTAATACTTCATGTATGTGTTTAAACCGATGTAACAGGGTGTAAAAATTTGGGGTAGGATCTAAACATGGCCTTACTCTTTGCATCACAGAGATTGCATTTTGTTTCTGACTTAAGACATGAATATAATTAAACCCCAGATACCCTCACACAAACCAATTTCAATTGAAAAGGAATTTATATAAATTAAACCCCCCCAATTCTCCATTTCCTAGTTCACAATTTTTTACATGCAAAGAAACTAAAACTAAGGACACTAGTAGTCTAGTCTAGTACACCAAAAGGGGAGCAAAAATTGGGTGGGCTCAGTCCACATGGACCCTACTCGGAAGGACCGAGCCCATGAACCCTACTGACTCGTGGGCCCCACCTCCACTGGGCCCCACCCCCAACACTACAGCCTTCCCGCCATTTTTGACCGTTGCCGCCGCCGGTTCAAACACCTCCGCCACCCACCGCTCCATCACCTCGTCGACGAAGTGCCCCGACGCCGCCGCCAGCGCCGCCGCCGCCTCGCCGTCGACGCGCAGCTCCCGCCCGCCGCCGTCGAGCCGCCCCGACAGCCTCTCGCGGACGGCAGCCGCGGCGCCGTGGTGGTCGCCGTCGAGGGTGACCACGCGCGTGGCGATGGACTCGAGGAGGAGGCGGTGGTGGCGGTGGTGCGAGTGGCCGTGCTCGCCGGAGTCGTCGACGCCGCCTTCGTGGGTTATGTCGCTCGGGACGCCGTCGTCGTCGTCGTCAACGTCTCCGGCGTCGTTGTCGTCGTCGTCGTGGGCGAAGAGGTTGAGGTTGAGGTCGAGGCTGTGGCCATTGCCGGCGCTGCGCCGTGCCCGTGCGCGCTTGCGGTCGCTTGTTGGTGGTGAACTGGTGGGCGTCTTCCTCTTGAGGTCCCCGGACGGCGGCGACTGCTCCGACGTGTACAGCCGTAGGCTGATGACGCCGCTGACCGCCGCATCGGCGAGCTTCGATGTCGTCATGACGACGACGGAGCCCGAGAGATCGAGCTCTTGGCCGCCGAACTTGTCCTTCAGAGCGCCGCTCCTCGACGCCGCCACGAGACATTCCACGACGTGCTGCGGCGCGCGCTCGACGTCGTCAACGACGAGCACGAGTTTGTTGCCGCCGGCGGCCGCCGCCATGGACGCTCTCGCGACGACGTCGGAGCGGAAATCGTCGGCGCACCCGAACTTGTTGGGATCGGCGGAGACGACGACGACCCGATCAGCTGAGCCGCAATGCGTCTCGGCGATCACCGCCGCCACCCGGCGCACGGCGGCGTGGTCGCTCCCCTTCAAGAGCAGCCAGACGCCGGCGCCCTTCGTCCCGTTACCGCTCCGGGCGCCGGCGGCCACCGCGTCGGCGATCTCCGCCACGGCGGCGCGCTGCCACGGCACGTTCTTGCGCAACCTCCGCTCCAGCTCGCGCGCCGCCGCGCCGTCGCCGCCGCCGCCACCGGAGGACGACGCCGAGTCCGAGAGCGGGAGGCTGCCGAGCGCGAGCGCCGTCGTCACGTCCTGGCACTCCGGCTCCCTCAGAGAACTCAGGGACGGCAGCGCCGCCGCCGCCGGCGGCGACCACCGCAACGCCTCCATGCCCAAGAACCCCGCAATGCTCGGCTTGCCGCCGCCGTTCGGCAGCAAGCAAGAAGCTGACCACCATGGGAGGAGGCTGCTTGGTCCATTGCCATAAGTTCCAGCTCCAAACGACTGACCTGAGCATGGATCGCCGCCGCCGCAGAGATGAAGCTTTCTGCATAGCCTACTCCATTTCCTCTTCAGCTCGATCAAATAGTTCTCCTAAAATCACACAACCAAAATATCTCAAACATGAATTCCCCTCACTTTCACAATGCAAATTCCAAGAACTCTAAATCAAAACCTCTTCTGATCGATTCACATCTCTGTTTCTTTGTCCTACCTTGGGTGGCTCCGGCACGAGCCAGCCGGGGAGATTACCGGCGGCGCGCGGGCCCTCCTCGTCGGCGGCCGCCTCCGCCTTCACCGCCGACGCCTCCCTCTCGTAGTTGTGGCTGCACTCGGTGCAGAGTACCAGCAGCCTGTCATCCAGCTCGTCCCTCGCCGCCGGCTCGGCGGCCATGGCGACGAAAGGGCTAGCACGCTGCTGCTGCTGCTGCTGGTGGTTGGTCGCCACCATGGCCTGCTGCACAGGCTCTCCATTGCTGGACACATGAACAGTATCAGTTAGTCTTAACAGTAGTACAAGAAAGTGAAACTCAGTTTGAAATTTGTTTCAAAATTCCCCAAAAATTGGAAAATGATACAGAACGGTATCCTCTTCGGACGGGACGACCTGGTACCTTTTGATACCCTATTCGGACGGATGATACCTCTGAGATATCGCCTGATATATGAGGTATCATCTCTTTCGAACGGGATACCGTCCGTCCTGTAGCATTCTGAGACTAGGAGTGCATATAAAAATAACTATAGCAGCAGGTAAGAAATCTAGTGTGAATCTTTATCAGAATCCTTTACCCTGAACCAAATGTGACTTGATCTTGTGCATGAGAGACGCATCATTGCAAGGAAAAGGGCAAAAGACAGCAGCAGCAGCAGCAGCACTGGAATCAGGCTGTGATGCCTTCGACTACTAAATTAGTGTACCATTTGTACCAAAAGGGGAGTGTTTGCGCCACTGTTTGCTGCATCAGAGAAAAGCCTTTTTTGCCGAGCAGAAACTGTCCAGGATTCAGATGGAATCTCTGCAACCCCAGCAGAGCCAAAAAAAGCCAGTACTACCACTACCACCTCCCCACATTCCCCACGAACAACCATTTTTCTTCTCCCTCTCTGAAGCCTGAACCTAAGTTTTTACTACAACTACTACTACTATCTTCCAGCATGCAGAATCTGAATCTTGAAAGTATGAAGAAGTCTCCCCATTAATGTGAAAAATATGCTTCAGGCATTTTTGTCAACCTGTCATAATAGCTTACAAAAAGAAACTGTTCCCTAAGTCCTAAAAATATAGCAAGCTCTACCCTTCAAAGTTTGTCTCAAAATATAAACTCCTGTAACTATTTTCTGTTTTCAACAAATTACAACATTTTTATGCACCCACTCTCAACTCGATCTTAATTGGTACTAAAACTCGGATGAATGCTTACATTTTAGGACGGAAGCAGTAAGCACTAATAGTAAATAGATGGATGTTCAGAGAGATGGTTCTTGCAACATCTGATCTGAAATCCTGGACAAAGTGGTCCTGCTAGCTGTTCCTATTCCAGACAGCAACACATCACAAGCAGCAAAGCAAATGCTAAGCATAGCTGCCTGCATGCCCAACAGTGAGCTAACCACTGCACTCTGATCAGCAGCAGCAAGGGAACAACAAGCTACTAGCAAGAAGAGGAGCCAACACAACAAAACAACACCAAGCACAAGCAGGAGGAATGGACAGCGAGAGTGTGAGTGCCAGAATCAGGCTGCAGGGACACATGCAGGACAAGGGAATGAACAGTAGGTGTTCGATCGTGTCATGGCGGAGGAGGAGGCAAGAGCTCACCTTGTGGTGGCGACAGCGTGGAGGTTGTTGAGGGCCAGGCCGGTGCCGGCGCCGGTGGGGACGACGACGGCCTGGAGCGCCCACGCGGACTCCAGCGACGGGCGGCGGCGGCGGCATCGCATGTATGTCTGGTAGCTCGCCGTGGCCACGAGCCAGACGCGCCCGCGCGGCGGCGCGCTGGCGCGGAGGTCGCCGAGGAGGCGGCCGAGCTCGGCGACCATGTGTTCGACGGGGCTGTAGGACGAGGCGGTGTTGTGATGGCCCGCGCCGTGGTGGTGGTCCTCGTCGAGCGCCCAGCGGAGGTCGCCGACGTAGACGACCAGGCCGCCGCGCTTGACGGCGTCGACGCTGCGGCGGAGCTCGGCGGCCTTGGCGTCCACGTCGGCGCGGCTCATGAGGCGGACGTGGACGTAGGAGAGCTGGAGCTTGAGGAGGTGCGCGCCGGCGAGCTCGTCCGGGACGTCGCCGCCCTCCAGCCGCCGCAGGAGCTCGCCGGCGACGGCCTCCGCCATTGACACCGAGTCGCCAACCACCACGGGGTTGGTCCGCCTCCCCTGCTTCCGCACCATCACCTCCAATACCGCCCTCACGTCCTCCTTGCACGACGACGGCACCGCCATGCCCGGCGAGCTCAAGAACGGCGCCGGCCACAGCATGAAGCCGCCGCCGACGCCACCGCCGCCGCCACCGTTGCCGCCGACGCCAATGCTGGGGTCGAGGAAGAAGTGGGGTGGGATGGCCGGCGGTGGAGGGGATGATGACGTGGACATCATGAGCGCGCTCTCCTCCTCGAGGTTGCTCTTGACGGTGGAGCTGGAGAAGCCGGCCTCACGCATCACCCGGCTCACGCTGGGGTCATCGAGGATGGAGATGATGAGCTGGTCCAGCTCGACCTTGATGGCGAGCAGCGGCTGCTGCTGCTGCTGCGTCGAGGCAGCCACCGGCGGCGGCGGCGGCGGAGGAGGAGGAGGCTGCTGCTGGAGCTCGACGCAGCCGCGGCGCTGGTTGGCCTGCGCGCGCTTGAGCGCGGCGACGAGCGCGTTGGAGAGCGTCGGGTTAGGCTGGATGAGCGACGACGCGAACGGCGGCGCCACGGCGCCCGACGGCGCGGACGACGACGGCGGCGGCGAGTGCGGCGCGGAGGTGGGCAGGCGGTTGAGCGCGACGTTGAAGCAGAGCTCGAGCGCGCGGCACTGGAGCGGGTGCGCGGCCACCGCCACCGCGGCGGACGGGTGCGACCGCAGGCACGCGCGCTTGAGCAGCCCGTACGGCGGCGGCGCCGGCTGCTGCTGCGGCGCATGCGGCGGCGAGCACGCCGGGCTCAGCAGCGCGAACGCGACGTGGAGCGGCGTGACCTGCGCATGGCCGCGGCGTCGCGCGATGCCGAGCGCGAGCTTGAGCACCGCGGCCGCCTCGGCGGTGAGCGACTGGTGGATGGTGTACGCCCCCGCCCGCATCGATCCCTAGCTCACCACCACCCCCACCCCCACCCCCCCACACCAATCCAACAACAACCAGCTCGCCTTCTCTTCTCCTCCTCGACCACGTCGTCTTCTTCCTGACCTCTCGCCACCACCACCTTTGCAAGCTGAGGCAAGAAGCTCACTGCCACTGACTTCACTAGTTCACTACTACTCCTTTTATTCAGTTTCACTCAAGCAATGCACTAGTAATCTACTACTAGTAAGGCAGCTGCATGCATGAGTAGCTAGCTTGTCTTTCTGCAAATGCTTTTTTCTTTATCTTTTTAGACTGCATTTGCATGGCAATGGCCAATGGGCAAGATTCTCTCTCTCTCTCTCTCTCTCTCTCTAGTATGGAGATGTAGTAGGAAGAAGGAGAGGGGATTGTTGGTGGTTTGTTTGTCTCTTTATCGAGAGGATGTGCGTTTCGTAGCCGCGTCAGCCTTTGCTCCCTCACTCCGGCCTCGGCTACTCTCCCTTCAATTCTCTTTTCTTCTGTGTCTCGTGTTCTCTTCTGCCATAGCATACTACTATGCATTGCCATGGCGATGGCTTTGGCATGCAGGCATGCATGCGGCACGTTTCCTTTGCGAATTAGGCCATGCATCGTCGATCGTTCGTTTTCAATTCAACAAACAGCTGCTGCTGGCTGCTGCTGCAAATGCTAATGCATGCACAAAGTGCAGGGGGTGTTCCCCCTCCTGTTCTATCCATTTTGCTTCTCCGGTTTAGCACGTACTCACCCTCCCTATGTACCACAAAAAATGGATTTCTATAATCCCAATGCAATGGTAGTAGTAGATGAAAGTACCTAAGTACCCAGTGGTGGAGCTATAAAGGTTTTTAAATCCGGGTAAACTTCAATATAACTAATATTTGCTATAGAAATTTTATTATCAATTTACTCATCAATATTAAAATTTAATAGAGTTTTTTGGCGGCGAGCCTGGGCTAGCTAGGCGTTGGCTCCGCCACTGAAAGTACCCCTTATCCTATCTTAATATAAAGTTAGAACCTACTCAATCCTAAAACTCAATGTTAAAGATGCCACATCATCATTCACTAACAATTATTACATTTTAAACATCTTACAAGCATGTTATATCATCTATAATTCTATTCTATAATTTATTAGCTTTTAAAGCTTTAAAATACAAGCATGTTAAATCATCACCCACATAATTCACATAATATTTCATCATTTTCTATAATATCCTATATACATGTATATTTTATCCTCACTTGGTTAATATTATTTCTCTCTTCTATCACTAAGCCATATCACATCATTTGTTTTTAGCAATTAGATGATTTATCTATAGTTCAAATTATATTCCTCCTTTCTTTTCTCATTAAGCTATATTATCTTAATTATTTTTAGCCCTTAAATAACTAACCTATGGTCCAAATTAAATCATCTCCCTTCTTTTCTTCTCTCATAAAGCCATATCACCTTACTTTTACATTTGAATTATTTAAATGATCATAAACCATATTAACTTATTTAAGATTATGTCGTCTAGCTATCATCCGTATTTTTTAACTTTTAAAGCAACATGCGGGTTCACCTAGATAATATAAAAATTGTATTGAATGGTCAGTTGGTAGGGGATTTAAGGGATTTTTTTATTTCGTGCGCTAAAGTAGGTAAGAATGTTGAATTTGGTTCTTTTTGACAAGGTTCAAATTCTAGAGTTAATTTATTTTTGACGGAGGTAGGGAGTACAAAATAATAGCAACATTGTTTTCAAAAAAGGGTATCCCTTCGGCCATGGCCAAGTTTAGGAATCAACTCTTTTAACTTCTTTTAACCGATAAATGAACTCTAGCTTAACTATAAAACCAGGCATTTCACACCGTACCTATATACATCACTATAGAAAACCATTTTGGCAAATAATCATTTTAGCTGTATAGGTGGTATAAAAGAGAATCTTCCATGGCAGTAAGCTTGGGCAGCCCACATCATATGTTTTGTCTATGAAAACTTATTCCAGAGGCGATTGTTATTAGTGACGGCCTCTACAAATTAGCTTTCCAAAGGCTGTCATTATTAGTAACTATCTCTGCAATGTCCCTCTCTTGCTTCTTGTTTATCAATCCCTCTCGAGTCTGTATCTCTCTGGCCTTGCACACTCTACGCCTTCCTCTCTAACGCCGGGGAACCGGCCTCGCCTATTCTCTCTCGCTCCTCGTTGGCTCACCCTTGATTAGTGTTCTCTCTCTTGGTCAATCTCTCTCACCAGATCCAAGCTTTTCTCTCACAACTTTAGACAAGACACCGCCAGATCTGATAGAGGGAAGAGGTACGTATTTGGCGAGAACGCGGGGGGGGGGGGGGGGGGGGGGGGGTGGTCATCGGATCCAGAGGAGAAGTGTGTGAGGGTGGCAGTGCTAGGAGAGGGGCAATGAGTTCACGGCTAACCCATCCCTCTTCCTTGTCTAGGTGGCAGCGAGAGATGGAGTGGGAGGGCGCGCGACAACCTCGGCTCCTCGATCCTCTACCTTGTGTTGGCAGTACAAGTGTCGACTGCCGGATTCGGTCTTCTCTTTCAAGCTAAGTTTCAATTTGTTCCTCCTCTCTCTATTATCCTATCTCTCTAAGCCTTTTCTCCTACATAGATCAGGAGGCTAAGTGGAATCCACGTGAACTCGTCCATGGAAAACTCATCCACGGCGGTGGGGGTAGATCCACGCGAGCTCATCCACACTGTGGCAAGCGGATCAATGCGAGCTTGTCCACGGTGATGGCGGACCATGGCAAGGTTGTCCACGGTGGTAGTGGGTGAATCGTGCCCATCCTTGATGGGAGTGGTATTGGCCTAGCAGCAATAGAGTACGGGGGTGTGCTGTGGTTCATGATTACCACGAGCGGACCTCTTAAGAAATTAAACATAATTTAGCAGGCTGTGAAAGTAATCGTTTAACTAGTCAGTAGCGTATAACATCCTATTATAAAAAGATGTATAAAATAGTTCCATGTCAATAAAAAATAGATTACTTAGGTGGTGTTTGGGAAGGAACCCTCCTTTCCAAACACTACCTTACGTATCAAAAGAAAAGTGCCGTTAAAAGCCAGGTTGGCTTGACCTTAATATGTAATATGTACTTAACTGACATGGCGGGTTGTTAAGGGCTGTATTCCGGTTTTATTGGTGAGAATCGATTTCTAAAGTTGGACGATGATTGGTACTGGAAATACCACTGGAATATTAATCTGAAATACATGCGAAGATCGTTATAATTAAAGGTATTCTTAAAACATGGGAAATATATACAATCATCAATTTTTGAGCCTTTAGGTCAAGCAAAGCTCGTGCTAGCTTGACCTATCAACGATGGGCTTTTCTACTCCCAGTTTGACCCAACTTTGAACACTCAGAGTGTATCCACTCAACGCCAAACAATGTCCATACGACCGCATAGGAGTTTATTTATTTATTTAAAACTATCATGCATGCTCCATCGGTTTGTCGTCAAGCAAACTATCAACAAAAACCAATGGAAAAGATAGAAAATATGTAATAACAACAGAATTTAGTTATGTTTTTTTACATTTTTTTTTGTAAAAAGGATGCATAGAAATTAAGTACTAAATTAATATATACTATAATAAACATATACTACTACATTTTTTGGGGCATTCCTAGTTATTATTAACCAAACACACACCGAATTATTTCATTGCAGTCGTATTTCACCATCCGTCTATATATATATTTGCGGCCAATTTTGGTGAAAATAGATTAAAATACACGAGCTCTACAAGAGTACTGTCGTTATATACGTAGTTCGATACAGTTACAAAGTTGCATGCCTAATCTTTGTTGGTAGTACTTGAATGCATATTCTCTTTTTCTTCTTTTTAGTGAAAAGAAGAGCAGCGCGTGATAAGGTGATCAGAACTTTAAGCGCCAGAAATTAGATGGCCTTTGTGTTTCAGGGTGTGCTCTTTATTCAAATACATGCACTAATATTTATACAATTCTTTATTTTGAAAAAAGGAACTTTTTTTGTAGCGGCTTTTGTGTTTGCAGTTTTTTCTCACTTTCTTGGTAGGGCAAAGCCAATAGACCCTGACCTTGGAAAAATGTTGGTCAGTATCTATTTTCTGGGCCTTTTTTTAATATTAAAATAAGTTAACTAGGTATGCATACTTAAGTGTTGCAAAGTGGGAACAAATAAATTTCGGTATTAATACTCTTTCCGTTTCATATTAAAAGTCATTTTTAACTTTTTCCTATTCAAAATTTTTCAAGTTTGACCAAATTTATAAAAAAAACTATAGCAACATTTTCAATACAAAACAAATATATTATCAAAATATATTCAATATTACATCTAATGAAACTAATTTAATATTATAGATGTTGCTAAATATTTTTATAAACTTAGTCAAACCTAAATAAGTTTGACTAGAGAAAATGTTAAAATAACTTATAATATAAAATTATAATATGAAACGGAGGTAGTATCTTTTAAATTTTTCATACATATAGGGTTTTTTTTCCTCATGCATATTAACTCTTTAGGAATTAAATTGGTTTGGTACTCAATAATGAAGTGTTCATTATCTTTTAAAAAATAATTTGACATGCGTCTCGTATAATTGTTTTTTTTTCTATACAATAGTACATCTTGATTTTATTTTTCTATTTTATTATTGCACAATCTATTTAATTTATGGAGAGAGCCGGCCATTTTTTTTCTGCATTTTATTACCTTGATCATAACCGTTAGTTAGGAAAGATGTCGCTCATTTTGATGCTAATTAACACGTTTCGACACAGGCCTAGCCGATGACAAATAAACTAACGTAGGCACAATGTACTAGCAGTAGACTGATCGAAGCCGTCATTAGCATCAACCATCAAGGTAGCCTTTTAATTTGGTTCAGACATTCTGCCTTTTTGAGGCTTTTGCTAAGGGATATTCAGAAACCGAGAGCTGGCTGGCTGGGCGTGAGAGCAAAAGCTGTACTGTCACTCAATTTCCAAAGGGTTGCCGAATTTGACGTTGTAATGGAATGTCTCTTTTTGTTCCCCTCGAAAGCACAACAAGCTCACTAATTAAGGAGCTGGTGGCATGGTTTAGTGTGTAAGTGGCAGACATCGGACAATGGTGAGATTGTACAAGATAAACTTAGGACAGCACACCTCATAGTCATCCATGAATGACTGGCCTGATCTTAAACAATAAATAAATTAATACTCCATCCAAATATATTAGACGTATTTTTTTAATTTCTTCTCTTAACATGTTTTGAATGCACGAATGCATAGAGACTATAAATACAACTATCTTATTTGAAAAAAACTAGAAAATAAAATATAATTAAAACTTTTTGGATGGAGGGAGTAATAACAACAACAACAATAACAATACCTAAGCTGTTTAGATGCCACTTTCAGAAACCACCACTGGAGAACTGATCTTTCATTGTGGTACTCAAAATCACAAATATCTCGGCTAGATTAAGAACTGGTACAAAATATGCTTTAGTACCGCTTCTAAAAGTCCAAATCCCTTACATTTTTAGTCCCGATTGATATTACCAACCGGGACTAAAAATACATCTTTAGTACCGGTTGATAATACCAACCGAGACTAATGTTGGATGATCTTTAGTCCCGTTTAGTAACACCAACCCCGACTAAAAAATTATTTTTAGTACCAGTTGGTAACACCTACCCGGACTAAAGATATTTTTAGTACTGGTTGGTGTTATCAACCGGTACTAAAGATTCCTCTAGGGTTAGTTTAAGAAGAAAACATCTGTATCAAAGTTAGATGTGTGCTGTAGGTGGGATCGTAACGTGCGTGAGAGCTAAGCTGAGAGATCTTGAGTTCAATTCCCACATCCCACAAATCTTTTTGACTTGGTATGTTATCTTTAGTACCGGTACTAAAGATCAAAATTTTTAGTCCCGATTTACTTGTCACTGTTGCTACAACCGGTACTAAAGGAGTTTCCAACCGGTATTAAAAATCTTTTCTTCACTAGTGAACGTACTATTTTGTTCTCCAGGTGAATGTTGTTTCATTTTAAGACAGTTATAAGGTATTGGCTTAGTTTAAAAAACTAAAAAAAAACCAAAAACATCGTTTTAATTTTTTTTGCCCGGCCTAAAGTTTTTTAAAAGTTCAACAATCTCATGTATTATTATGGATATCAACAACATATAGTCCATAAGATTAATCAGAGGATCATACATACAGATGATATAGCACATTCAACACACCAATTAGTAACCAACCAAGCAATCTCACGATAAGAGCGAACATAAGAGCAAGTTTAATAGTATAGCCAACTATTAGCTCCAAATCATCTATAGCCAATGTAATAGCCAATTCATACAATAGTTACTTACTATACTATTAATACCTGGTCCCACCTGTCATATGCACATTACGTCTTAGAGTCCGTGCTGCAGCTGGCTATAAATCTGTAGCTCGCTGCTCTTCTCTCTTCTTTTATCTCTTTAAAATATGTTTATGGCTAGCATATATATAGTCTACTATTGTACCTGCTCTATTGTTCTCTTTCCTAATATCATGAAACCAAAATTTCCTTCCATATGGTTCCATGGCCATCCTAAACGTACATCGACGATCCAACGGCCAGAAACAATTCTTTCGACGTGTCAGCTCCTCCTTGGATCTCTCTCTCTAGCTAGTGCACGTAAAATGGCATCAAATAAAGGCGAAAGAAAAAGAAGGAAAGTACCTAGGGTTAAGTGCACGGATGCCTTTCTAGCAGATCGAAAGGGGCGAGAAAAAAGCAAAAGAAAAGTGGAGTTTATTCCGGTGCTTAAGCCACTCCTCGCCTTTTCTCCAAGCTCCCTTCCCAAAGATATGAGCAGAGAAAAAGAATCTCTCGTTTGTCACTGCAGCGATCGATGCTTTGCTGCAGTAGTAGTGCAGCTATAGCTATTGTGTCATTGTGTGTGAGTGCCTGCACTGCATTGCATGCCTTAGCTTCCTTTTCTCTCAGTATTACTTGCTTTGGTTGTGAGAGTGTGTGTGTGAATGGCTATGTAAAGACTCAAACTAATCATGATGATGAGCAGGCACTTAGTTTAATAAAGCATGGTGTACTCATCTCCACCCCTGTGTCTTAACATGATCAGGAAAGGTTTTCCTGGCATGCTGTGTATATGCTGCTTTCTACTAGGTGTGCATGCAGGTAGGATTGCTGCTCTATCTGGTTTTATATTTTGCTGATGTGTTAAATGTGGATATGTGAGGAGAGTATTTTTGTTGATGTGTTAAATGCGCTAGAGGTAGCTATAATATGAGACGGAGATAGTGGTAGGTGTTGAAAAATATTATCTTCAAAAGTAAGACTCCAAATATTTGGGCAAACCAACCTAATTTATTTATGCTCCTAAATATATGCTGTTACAAACTTTTCTGCAAATTAAACTATAGGATCACTACTACAGAATCCCTAATAGGGGATGGCTCGTAGATACCGGTTCATTTAAAATCGGCACCTATTGACTTTTCCCACCTTTATGGGATAAAAAAAAAATAAAACCGTCATTTAAGCAACTATATATATCAGTTATAAAGAAAAACTGGTACCAATAACATATTATAAGTACCGGTTAATTAAAAACCAGCATCTATAATATATTATAGGTGTTTTTATAAAAAAAATGACACCCATGAAATCGAGTAGACTCAGGATTCTTGGCCTCCCTGATTAGCGCAAAGGAAGAGGGAGCCAAGTGGTCCTTATCCACTTCACCCCCTTCACCTTCCTCTCTTCACCCGTCTCCGCCACCTTCACCTCACTCTCTATCTCACCCATCTCGCCACTTCACCCGCCCCCTTCACCTCCCCTTCAGCCTCCTCTCCAGCGCTATCCCCACCCCCACTTTGGTGCCTCCCTCTATTCTCCTTCTGTAGAGTTGCAACACCTCCTCCCCTCTTCGTAGCTGCAAGCGGCTTCGCCGGTTGCAACGACAGGCGGATTCGGCGGCAGGGAATTATCCCGCGGGCAGATCCGACGGTGTCGGCGGCTCCTGCAGGCGGATCTGGTGGCGGCGGCTTCTGCCAAAGGCGGAGCTGGCGGTGGTGGCAGCAACTCCCACAAGCATATCTGGCGATGGTGGCGTCTCCCACGAGCGAATCCAACGACGGTGGCGATGTCTCTCCTCCTCTCTCCCACACTGCCACTACAGCCAGTCCTCCTCCCTCCTCTCTGCCACCTGCGGCGTTGTGGCGTCCACCCCCTCGATAGTGGTGACTCCTGAGCGGCAACCTTGGTGTCCCAATGAGCAATTTGTGCTATGTGAAATTGTTGGATATTCAGTTAAAATTTCGAGTGTTTATGATGTGTTGTTGGATGGATCGATGGTGATTTATGTTGTGTGCTTTAGGGATGTTGTCGGATCGATGGTGGTCTGGGTGTGATGGGGAACGGCTCGATGCATCGGCTCTTGCATTCGTGGAACATCAAAGGTGTCCGTTCCTAAACCGACACCTTTGATTCCTTCTCATTAGTGCCTCCTCCGTGGTGCCGGTTTGGAAATCTGGCATCTATGGGGGTTTTCCAACTGGCACACCAATGGTGTTTTCTGATCAATTATAAGTTGTGATAACGATGACTCCATTTGTCATCACTTGTACCACATTTCAAAAAGTTGTGATATTTATTCATGGCAGTGGTAGTGTTAAGAATAAGGGAAAGGAACAAAATAGAAACAAGCCTCGAATTTTTAGATGAGTTATTATTATTACTATTATGATGGAAAACTTCATATGACTTATACTAATTATGAAAGAATTAAAAAGCTAAGATGGCATGTGTGTTTAGATCGGCAATAAAATTTATAGGGTGTACAAGATCAAGGAGAGATGGTGACACAGATGGTTATACTGGTTCAGGCCCTTGGCAAAGGTAATACCCATCTCCAGTTGTATGTAGATTAGATCTGTATCAGTATATGCACAACACAACGTGTGAATATAACGTAGCGCCTAAGGAAATCCCCGCATTAGGGTTTCCGGCTCCGCCTATATAGACATGGGGGCGATCGGCTAAGGTTAGTAGGTTATCCCTTATAATCCAGGTACTGCCACCTAATTACATGGAATAACATCAATTGCCTTATCGAGGCACACACACACTACATGGACTTAGGCCTACCTGGCCCACCTCATGCTATGCGACCCAAAGGCCCAACCATAGATACTCGGATACCATGTCCCCCACAGCATGCATCCGAAATTGGAGAGAATATGTTTGTGTGAACAATGTAGTTCTTCTTGGTAATATTATGTGCAAAAATATGTTAAACGACTCATGTCGGGCTTGAGTCTTGGCGGGTGATCTCGCTCAAGCTTGGCTCATTAATAGCACTAGGTAGTAGTAGTGTGTGGGGGTGATCATTCATACAAATGTAGGCATGCTCTGAAATATCAAAACAATGGGCATTATTTAATTCAATAACCTTAAATTTAATCAACTGAAATAGGATATTATTTTGTCATAGACATCTGATATTTGATGGGTTATATATTATTTTTTTATCCTTTTAGAGGCAGAAAGAGGAATTATAAAAAAAATGTTTTATGGTGCTTGCAGGGTGTTGGTATTTCTTAACGACATTACTAGAAATATAATCCTCAGCAAAGGCGCAGAAATGTTCCAGGTATATTATGGTTATAGATATGATCCACAAGCGCACAGATATACCATTGTAGCATTTAACCTGGAAGTATTCCAATGTATCGTATTTATTTAATCCCAAGGGAAGATTGATAAGAGAAGAGTATGCTAATAATTTATATGTTACTTGTATAAGTTAGAGTCTAAGCAGGGGTTAACTAATTCAAGGGTAGAGTGACACGAAGAAGAAGAACTAAGTTCTCTCATTAAATAAATCGTAGGCTATGTGGAGAAAGAATAAGAAAATAATTCATCCTAATACTTCTAATATACAAGTATCTTTAATTTACACTCTCTAGTATACAATCATGCAGCCAATACCCCCAAACTATGCCTTCCTGGTGTTTCGAGAGACCACCCCTTGCCGATTTCCTTACGACAACCCATCATGGCCATCCAACCGAAAATGAATACAAAGGATTACCCATACCAAGAAATTAACTTAGGACTATATACTAATGTGGAGGAATACCTGTACTGAGCTGTCACCATCAGTAGCATATAACCCCAAATAATGATATTTAATGAACTAAGCACCATGCTTACATTATCAAATACTACTCTATATCCGCTAGCATGACATAGAGCAATCATTTGCACAAACATTATACCCACACCATTGCATATCTCTAGTAAGCTAGCTACACAATTATATTAAGATAAATGTAAAATAAAGTCGGTACTCAAATATTAAGAGTGAAGTAAAATACCGATATTGAAAAAAGAAGAATATTTCATTAATTGTATAAGTCTTACTAGAGAGAGAAGCTACTAGAGCCATACCCGAATTCTCCTGAAGACTTGAGTACTAAGAGAACTATTCTATTTCCTACTCAACTAGTACTAGAATACTAACTAAACCTTAGAGAGAGCTTGATTCTTCTTGCTTGAATGTGTGGAGGAGTGAGTGAGGTGAGCTCCTTTCATAGGTAGGTTGACGGTTATAACGATGTGAACTATCGGAAATGCCCCGCAACCGCTATCAGGACATCATCTGGAGTATCCACGCCAAAACTTGTGATCAACCGGGCGGGCCGGGGGGGGGGGGGGAGGTTGGCCGAACCCTGGCCTGGCCCAACTGGCCCAATGTTTGGCTGGTGCACTCCTCGTCGATTCCTCAGCCCAATTATGTGGTGGTTTGGGCCTATTTGATGTTATTTATTGGATTTATAGGCCCATCCATTCATAAATCTACCTCTCGATGACTTCCAATTGATTGTTCAGTTGTTTCCGTCGATTCTCCTTTTTATGTAGCAATCTCTGCAAGCAAATAAAATCTAAGTACAAATGGAAATAGATTATTCTAAATCAAATATGCATTACAAGCATAGCTAGTTCTCCTTTATTTTGATTATAATGACGGTCGAAATTGATCTATAACGACCATCAACAGAGGGTATGTATTACAGTGCCTTTCACTCAAAAGAAATATCATGGTTGTGATGTTTTACACGCGGTTCTTTGAAGGAATAAGGAAAACCTTATGATATAATCTCTTTAGTAAGAACAAATTTTATAAGACCGTAAGTTTTGAGACACCAGTAATGCAAAACCTCATTTATTATGAAACTCTATGTTTGGACACAAAATATTTCAAGAAACCTCATATTTATGTCAAATAGTTATAATTCCATTATTACATATGATATTTTTAGTATGTTCACATTAGTTGGCTAAAAACCACGAGGGCATATCTGGTGAAAATTAGCTCAGTGTTGGAAACACGTGAAAATAATACCGAAAAGTTTTGTAAATTCATGGAAAAAATATTAGAGATAGGTGTAGATATAAAATATATTCTCACCAAATCTCAAATCAAACTCAACTTTCTTTAAGAGAAAGAAAAAAGACAAATTTTGGTTGAATAGTGTCATGTTACTATTCACCTTAAATTTGTCCTTTTTTTTACTCCTAAATGAAATTGAGTTTGAACTTGAGATTTGGTGAGGATGTATCTCATATGTACACCTATCTTTAGTAATTTTTTTTTCATAAATGTACAAAATTTTTAGGTATAATTTTCACAAGTTTCTAACACTTAGCTCGTTTTCACCGGCTATATCCGCAAAAACCACTCATCATCCACCTTGTGTACTTTGTTTTCTTCCTTACTCTCTAAAAAAAGCAAGATAACTCCATGAGCGATGACACACATTATCGGGTTACTTATACATATAAACAATTAACCATTCTACCAATAACTGAGCTCGTTAAAGTGAGCCTAACATGTATACTCAGGAATATCTCATACTCCCTCTGTCCCTAAATATTTGACGCAGTTGACTTTTTTTAAACATATTTGACCGTTCGTTCTATTAAAAAAAATAAGTAATTATTAATTCTTTTCTTGTCATTTGATTCATTGTTAAATATACTACTACTACTCAAGTTTTTGAATAATATTCACAAAAGTTTTTGAATAAGATGAACGGTCAAACATGTTTAAAAAGACAACGGCGTCAAACATTTAGGGAACTAGGTGAAACCCCGCGCATTGCTGCGGGAATTTAATATGATAATAATAAAAAAAATAACATGTAAGATAGCTAGATAACATCAGATTAAGTAAATTAATATGGTTTATGATAATTTAAATTTAAATAGTATGTAGAATGGTGATTCAAACGTAAAAAGTAAGGTAGTATGACTTTATGGAAGAAGAAAAATAGGGAGATAGTTTGGACCGTAGATTAATCATCTAAAGGCTAAAAACAATTGATGTGATATGACTTAATTAGAGAAAAAAGGAGAAAGATAATTTGAACCATAGATCAATCATTTAAGCACTAACTAAGTGAGGATGAACTATATAAGTATATAGGATATCATAAAACATAATAAAGATATACATTGAAACATTATGTGAATTATGTTGGATGATAATTTAACATGTTTGTATTTGAAAAGCTCTTAAATTATAAAAACTATAAAGATATAGTATGTTTGCATAATGTTTAAATGTGATGATTGTTAGCGGATGATGATGTGGCATCTTGTTAATTAGTGGATGATGACGTGGCATCTTGTTAGTGGATGATGATGTGACATCTTTACATATTAAGCTTAAGGAGTTAGTGGGGGATAACTTTATAGTAAGATAGGATGAGGGAGTATTATTTTTTATAATTATTACACATAATTAATATTAGCCAAAAACGACTATATAAACTTAAACATGGGTTAATTTTTAAGAACATTTCCCTTATTTGGAACAAATCATGATATCTGTGGTTTTACATTACAGGTGCCCCCAATGCAAAACTCAAGAAACCCACGAGGTTTTGTGAAATTTACTACTTATTAAGTTATATCACGAGGTTGCCACGAAATTTAGAATGCCTAGCTAGCTCCTGTAATTAAATGATTTGATGCCTCTGAATGAATAATAAAATTGTACAAAATTTTGGTACCTCCGAATTTAAAATTTTAATAACATGATAGAAACAAAAAAAAACTTGTAATGAAGCTCTACTAAGCAGCATTTGAGGATAGGTCATAGGTGTGCTTGCATTTGCAACGACTCAGCCGAAACCACGGAAAGCAAAGCTGGACTTTGCCCTTTTTCACGGCAAAAGTGCAAGACTCCTGACTCCTGATCATTCTTTTTGCCAAAGCAAAGAGATACCTTTAGTTTGTTGTATCTACAACACAATATCTATTTATTTACTAAATGTCAGTTATATAATGTCCTGGAGGCACATCATTGTTGTAGGTTAGGCTTAGTACGTACTTAAATTAATTTCTTCAAAGGGTTTACATGTTGACATCAACCAACAGGTGATTCTAATGAAATTTATTGTATTTTTCCTTCGGACTCTCCAGCTGCAGCCAAATTACACCACATGCATAATTAATAGCCAATATTAATAAAGAACCCACGTAGTGCTGACGAGAGACCGATGGACGTTTTGGCATCAAAATGTTCGAAGTTTCTTGTGAGTGGAGAGAATAATAAAGGCAAATATGGAATAAATGAGAGTAGGAATGTGGTTAATTAGTTGTTATAATTATATTTTCCCTAATTTGGAATGCAAAAATTCTGGCCAATGTTACCTAACAATGGAACTCTGCCCTCGGTTTAATTATTTGGAGTGGTTGTAGTTCAAAGAGAGAAAAACGCATTATCTAATGCAGTCACCACAGAAGTCATTTTGAATAGCATAGTATGAAAAAAAAATAAAAGTAGTATTATCCATATTAATTACTTATTCAAGGAAAATGACAACTTAATTGTACTCATTTTTATCTCCACAATAGTTTGCTCACAGGATCAACTTGCTCCAAGTTTATCAATTTAATGAGAGGTGCATTGCTAAATGTGGAATAAATCACAAGTTGAACAAGCGAATAACATTATGACTTTGGAATTATCCTGGAAAAAATGATGTAAAATCCTGAAGTGATCCAGGACTACTCAGTGCCTTCAGGCACTAGCTACACTAGCTATTAAACTAATGCAACATATATACTATATGTTTTGCACTGTTGGCCGAATAATACATGCATCATTTCAGCATAATGGCTGCTATAGGTGTGTGCAAGATCTACATGTCCATGCTAGCAAAGGACAGCAGATGAGCCAGCATGCAATAATAAAATGTGGCTATAAATCATGAATCTTCCAAATACCATGGCATCTGTCATGCTTTTCATTCTTTGTCCCCCCTTTTCTACCCTCTGTGTATCCTAGTTAGCTTTTTTGACCAGTTTCTTTTCTTAAAAAGCAGTGAAAGTGTACTCATATGTTGCTTTCCTTTACACTTTTAAGCAAGATGGCTCATATTGGAGCATAGCCAGTTGCATGGTATAGGTAGAGAGTAGCTGCATGCATGAGTTGTTTTAGTTGAATCCAGTCAACAGCCTTTCCCACTGAGCCCAAATAGTGGCACTCCCACAAGAGGTGAAGCAAGTAATTCTCTCTGCTGTTTCTCATAGTAGTAGCTTCATAGGGTTAGGGCATTTGTGATTTGTGTACATGCTTCTAGTTAGTGTAAGGCCCTGTTTCTTTGAGGGTCTAAAAAAGAAGTCCCTCCACTTTAAGTCCCTTTAAGTCTGTAGAGTCCCAAACACGAGGGACTAAAAAGGGACTAAAGTGCTTTAGTCCATAAGTCTCTAAGAGAGGAGTTTATTGGGACTAAAGTAGCTTTTTTCTACCTGCTGCCCTCATGCATGGGCATGGTGCATTTCTCTTTGCATAGTTTTAGAGGTAACATGGTCATTGTGCGGCGCATTTAATGAACTTTAGTCCCTTTTAGACCCTATAACCAAACAACCATAGACTAAAGTGATTAGTCCTAAGACTGAAATAAGTCCCTACGACTTATGGATCCAAACACCACCTAAGCTATGGAATAGCACACTGCCTTAATTAAGTAGTTAGGTTACATTATATTACCGCTTTGTTTCATATATAGGTTTGTTAATTAGCTGCTCTGATCTGAAGTAGGAATGACGCTTAGAAGGTTCTGAGAATGGTCTTGATGGAGGGTAGATGCAGGTGGTAGGCTACTGTGCTGTTGGCACACCTCGAACAGTTGAGGCCGAGTTTACTTACAAACTTTTTCTTCAAACTTTCAATTTTTCCATTACATCAAAACTTTCCTACACACACAAACTTCCAACTTTTCCATTATCACATCGTTCTAATTTCAACTAAAATTTTAATTTTAGCGTGAACTAAACATACCCTGAGTAGATATACACAAAGAAGCCGACAAGGATGTTACATGGCCATTAATTCTACTTTATCTTTGTAATTATATAAAGAGCAAAAATTATACACTTGCAGTGTTTGAACTTGTAGCGTTATTAATCCTGGTCCTAGACTTTGAAAATGATCTTGCTAGCCTCTCATAATGTACTCAATTAATATACCATCACAAGTTCAAAAGTCTTACGGTCCCCTCCAACTGCTTACATGGCTGCTACTCTAGTCTACTAGTGGAGGAGGAGATTGTGGGCATCAGGCCAGTGTGCGCCGGGCTTAGGCGGTGTAGTGGGGTTAACACTAGCTGTGAGTGCATGAATGAGAGAGATAAAAGGGGAAGTAGAGAAATTAAAGGAGATGAGAGATGTGAGAGGTCTACTCTCAAAATAAATCAATCTTCACTTATTCCACACACATCAATAAAACCAGAAAGACTCGAATCCCCTTTAACAAATCTTAATGTAATTATTTTCCATTTTATCTGCTCCCAATGTATTTGTATCTCTTATTTTTACAAACTCCGATGTAATGAATATTGAAAAATGGACTTATTTTGAGACATACGAGAAGGATAAAAAAATGATCGTGAAATAGGACAGAGGAGGGAGTAAGTAGCAGCCACATTGGTAACATACCTCAGTTGGATGATGCATGTACGTCTGTGGAACATTTCAGAAAACAATGCAAGATGACACCATGCCGAAAGTTTAAGAAACGTACTTGCACATAACATTTCCGGTCTAAGAAAACTTCATTAGGGACCTCACAGCGGTCTAAGCACTACTACAGAAAGGGTCTAAGCACTACTCACATAGGTGCTTAACCGGCTATAGGTGCTGGTTTCCTAACCGACACTTATTGGTCGGCACCAATACTAGCAACTGGCATCTATGAAGAAAATAAAACTGGCACCTTTAGCTTTGCTCGAGCCAAAAACACAAAAAAGGACCGGCTCGGCTCGAATCGAGCCGAGCTCACTGAGCACTGTCACTGCGTCATCGCCCGAGTTGCCCCCAAATCAAATTAATATCCCCAAATCCCCAAATCATCCACAGATTACCACCAAAATCAATTGACATCACAGTATGAACATACTCCAATCCACAAATCCACCAAAACATCTAAAATAAATCTACAAGAGACAAGGGAGGAGAGCCTGCTTCATGCTCCACCATCGGCTTCGTCGCCGGCGAGCCCCTCTTCTGTCGCCGCTCGCCGCCTCCCCTCCCGCCAGATCCGGCAGAGGGAAGGGCGCTGCCTCCACCGTCGCGCGCCACCTCCGCCGCCGCCCGCCGCCTCCCCTCCCGCCAGATCCAGCGGAGGGGAGGGCGCTGCTGCCATCGTCGCGCGCCGCCTCCGCCGCCACCCGCCGCCTCCCCTCCTGCCAGATCCGGCAACTGATAAAGTGTGATAACTAATAAATAACAACACATGACGCAATGTAAGGTAGTACATATTTGTTGGAGTTTGTGAAGAACAAAGAGTACCTGAATGCTTAGAGTATATTGAGAGAAACATGCGATCGAATGTACTTGTGGTTCTCATAAGTAATTGGAACGAAATGAATCGTCTAACCAAAGTTGTGCATGCCACAAATTAAGGCCAAACATAGATGGACATAAAAATGTCGAATAAGCAGGTGCTTAGCACCTCGTTTACACCTAATTTCTTACTCACCTCATACATGTACTTGGAGCTAGGTGCTCTCTATATGGTTGAAAGACTTGAGTTTACTGGTGGATTACCCACTTGTTGCAGTGGGATTTCGGAAATCTTTCCAGTACTTCCAAAGCACCATCGAGTCAAGAAAAAAAAATTCCCTATGCGTCCCTAAAATACACATATAGTTTTTGAACAATTTTAAAATAAATATCATTCTATGTCATATCTAACAATAAATTTTGCCATAAATAATACCTCGCATAACAAACTTAAAAATATACTAGTCCCATACATAAATCTCTACACTCCACAATATACTTTTTTGTTATTTTTTCTGTCTGAATATACTTTATGTTTCTTGGCCAAAATTGGTATTTTAGTAACAAAATAACTATTAAATGAAAAGGTTACGGAATACACACACACACATGTTAAACTATTAACCGCATGCACAGTACTTTCATGGCTTTGATAAAGCACGAAAGTGATTCGGTGGTTCTTCATTTCGTGATGAAATATATGGATCAATTTGTATAACGTGTGTTTAAGTTTTTCAGTAAAAATTGTCTTCATTAAGTTTCACTTATATATATATGCTAATATATATAGGATATGTAAATCCAACTTATGTAAACTTTCTGTATGGGATAATTCTACAACATTACACCAAGAGACCTAGGCCTTTACTAATCGGTCGACTAAGGTATTACATATATATCTTATCTCTATAGCTCCCGCTATACATGTGATGCAAAAGTCCCACCTATTAATAAGGCAAAATTTTGATACAGGGCGCCTAAATGTTACGTAATTTGTTGATAAATATCGTAAAAATGTGTCATGGTTAACACCATCAAAAATCGGTAATTGCTAAGAAAACTTTTGGTCCAATTGAAGGGAGAGCTTCTTCGAATAGACAAGAATGTCCCAAGAGCCACAAGCTTCTAACATGATGTTGCAGTGAAGATTTTGAAATATGCAACTCTAGATCTACAATCGGTCCAAATACATTGCTAGGATGCGTCATATTCCTTCTCCATTCTAGCACTATAGATCAGAAACATTTGGACCTAGGTGCATTATTGTCTTTTGCAAAAAATTCTCTTTTCAATTGGGCTAAAAATGTCCTCTAGTCAATTATAAATTTTTTGGGTATCCTGCAACCGTGACATGTTTTTACCATGTCCACCAGCAATTACACAAACTTTGAGTATTACACTAAAAATTTGCCTATTAATTATGTATATTAAATTAAAGAAGCAACCTCCCTTATGCATTAATCCAAGACTACTCACATGCATTACAAATTAAAACAATACTCCCTCCATTCCATTCCAAAATATCTAACGTCGTTGACTTTTTTAAAAATGTTTGACCGTTCGTCTTATTAAAAAAAATAAGTAATTATTAATTCTTTTCCAATCATTTGATTTATTGTTAAATATACTTTTATATATACATATAGTTTTACACATTTCAGAAAAGTTTTTGAATAAGACGAACGGTCAAACATGTTTAAAAAAGTCAACGGCGTCAAACATTTAGGGGAGGAGGGAGTACATAGGAACATCATAATTTAGCTATATTACTATTCGGTCGACATGATATATATATGGCCCACACGTTTGAGTTTTGCACATTTAATTTCCATGTTTTTGTCTGTATTAACCTGGTCGACCCCTCATAAAAATTACTCCATCCATCCTAAAATAAGCGCAACCATGTGTTTAATGTCTAACTTTGATCGTCCGTTTTATTTTAAATTTTTTATGATTAGTATTTTTATTGTTATTAGATTATAAAACACAAATAGTACTTTATGTGTGACTTATGTTCTTTAGTTTTTTCAAAAATTTTTTAAATAAAACGGATGATTAAAGTTGGACACGGAAATTCATGGCTACGCTTATTTTGGGACGGATGGAGTATGCAACATTTGAAATTCCTGTAGCTTTGGGTGTGGATTGATCGGGACATGTTATACAGTAGTGGCATAAATGTTTGTTCTCGAACTGAGATCTTACTTGAAACCTGTTTGACTTGCTTGTACTTTTGGTGATCATCACGATTCATGTGCACTACAGTTTACAACAACGCCCTTTTCCATTTGGTTTGTTTTGCATGGGTGAATCTTTTCCGTGTGATTGATGTGGATGTTGTAAGTTGACCGTGAATTTACATGTTCCTGCTGCCTCGTGCTTCCAATGTACTTGGTGCCATCTTCTCCAGTCTCTTTCTAGATCGGCATGTGGTTGACTAAACTTCGAATTATAATCAAGGTGTGCGTACCTTGGAGAGAATAATTCAAATGGACAATTATGCTAAGGCTGAAAATCATCAAGAAACTTCATTATACATGGCATGAACATGAATGTAGCTATAATATGGTTACCTCATATATATAGGTCGCGTCCATTCTATGTCACCAAAAGATTCAAAGAAATGTTAAGAGAGAAGTGATAGATGTCTCTTACTCAAGGACAAAAAGAGGCTAATAGGAGAAGATGCTCTGAAATAAAATAAAATAAAATATTATGTAAATATGAGAGGAATAAATGGTGTAATCACTGCCAGAAACCGTAGTACACCAGATGGCTAAAAACTATTATGAATAAAATGAAATACCGTCATGAAAATAGTTTCTGACATGTTAATTCAGGACTCATGTACGTGTCTACGAAATAGTGGGCAAATTAAGGGCTTGTTTAGTTTATGGCTTGAACAAACCACAAATAGAAAAAAAAAACCAATGCCAATAGAATGATCATGCATTTGGTTTGTTTCAAAAAAAAAAAAAAAAGCTATTGCCAATGTTTTGGCAAGAACAATATAATACATTTATAAGAAGTTATGTTACCAAAATTTTGCCCACAGCCAAAATTTGGGCATTGCCAATGTTTAGTGAGATTAAAAATGGCTACAACCTAATTAACGAGCCCTAAAACTTTGAATTAAAAACCAGACAGTGGCCTCTGTCCCTCCCTTCTGGCTCGTCGTCTTCGTCTTCTTCTTTTTTTTTTCAAAGAATTATCCAAATGTTTTTTTAATTATGATAATTAAGTGGATTATGTATATGGTGCAGGTTTGTACCCCTTTTCTGAATCTAAGCGTTTCAATAGATAAAGGAATGACAAGGGAAAAATAGATTTTAAGAGCAAATAGATAGGTTATGTGTTTAATTAATTTGGCATGACATCTTTTATTTCCTTCAGACAGTGGAACGTTCGGGGTAAACCAACATATATATGCACCAGCGCACAATAACACAATCAATGTTAATTGCACATCCATATCCATACTTATATAGTTTCTTTATCCAGAAACAGTTACGAAAAAAAATGATTGATGATCAGCTCACCACCTCTTATGATGATTCGAGAAACCACAGTACAATAACTCATATAAAGCCACAGAAAATTGCAGCACACACGTACACCAATCAATTTACATCCCTGAATCTGTCTCCCAACTGCCCTACATCTCTTGCCAAACCAAAAAAAAAAAAAAAAGACCAAGAAAAGAAACGAAAAGGAAAAAAGAAATGTTGAATCCCGAGATCTCAGCTAGCTAGGAGGACAATAAAACCTGACCTGACCACAGCTGAATGCACTAGCTAGCTTAGCTATATAGCTACATACGCACTTATACTCGCATAGATAGGCTGGACCCTGCATCCAAACGTACTACGTAGTACATGCCCTTCACGGTTCACGCTCACATTCCATGAGAGCAACCAAGAAACGGCCATGGCGATCGATCGATCCATCGACATTGATCGATAGAGATGGCCGCCATGGCCCTCCTCCTGCTGGACGCCGTCGTCGCTTTCGTCGTCGCGTGATACGTGAGAGCGACGAGTGATCGATCGATCCCCGAGAAGATACATATGGTATGTTTCAATGTTTGGGAGGAGCTTCTGACAGACATAGTTTATCCCAAAATTTAAAACTAGCCCTACCAAATAGGCAAAATTGATTATATAGCATCGAAAGTTCACGTTTTTGGTTTTATAGCACCGAAATTTACCGGTTCACTTTAATAGCATCTAAAGTTCACACTGTTCTCATTTTTAGCACTTCCGTCAATTTTTCCGTCCGTCTTGATCGTTATTGATCTAGCCACACACATGATATGACATTTCTACCCCTCATTGACATGCATTATAGTTGTACTTATGAGGGGTAGAAACGTCATATCGTGTGTGTGGCTAGATCAAGACGGATGGAAAACTATCGAGAATTGACGGAAGTGTTAAAAATGGGAACATGGTGAACTTTGGGTGCTATTAAAGTGAACCGGTAATTTTCGGTGCTATAAAACCAAAAACATGAACTTTCGATGCTATATAACCAATTTTGCCTACCAAATAACGATCTAGCTCCATGGATTTATCGAGATAATAAGTAGATGTAGTTACAAAATTAATCCAGAAAATAAACTAGAAACTAAGTTTACCAGGGTCTACACATGATTGATTGTAAATTAGATGCGCTTAGGCGCAGCGGGCATCTCGGAGGCGAGGGGGAAACGCCACGGAGATAGCGGCCATGCAATGGCAGGCTTTCGATCAGCAATTCTCGCGAGACCCAAGGCGATGGCATGGCATGCATGGTAGTGTTCATATGCGATGCCGTGTTGCTGCCGCTGCTGCTAGTGCTGCTAGCTACTAGCTGCCGGGTTGCAATTCTCTCTAGCTTGACACAAGCTGCAGGTCACCATCGATCGATCTGGGTCTCGATTACCATGCAGAGAGAGCTACATGTACAAGCTAGGATGCTGCTGGAAGCAGGCAGCAGGGTCGAGTTGGGAGAGGACCAGCAGCAGCAGCAGGCAGAGAGAACCCTATTTGCAGGAACCATCGGCTTGAGTTTAGGCTTTGGCTCTGGACTGGGCCGAGGAACGTGCAGTAGCTACCAAGCTAGGGGGTAAAAATGAGAGAGAGAGAATTTTCCATGTACTTGCAGTGGTAAAAGTTTGCTCTCGTTGTCTACTGTAACGGGCTGATTGATATAAGTTACTTGAGATTGGTACCATTTCTTACCTATATTATTTATAGAATGGAGAAGTATTTCATAACTTTAAACTTTGGTTGAAGTACAAAAATTAAGTATAAACATTAAAATGGGACAACACTATTCGCCCATTAGCTCCTATCATTTGATCTATGGCTGATAATCCGTGAAAACATGAAACCGTGCTCTTAGCGGTTTAAAAGATCATACCAAAAAATAAACTGCAACAAAAAAAACTTTAAAATCAAATAATCATAACCCTTAAACTTTGAGAGAGATCGAGAGACGGGAAGAAAGAAAGAAGAGGAGGACAAGTGAATGACAGTTAATGCCCACCAATTTTTAAAATTCTTTTACTGACTGTAAGATATCTTGCAGTCTAATTGTGGTTGATGCATGAGTATATAAGTTGAATGGTCTGGAAATTAAGTTCTAGTATGAATACTGTCTGGTTTCATATTTAGGGGTGATTTTTTTTTTAGTTTTAAAGCGTTTCTTTAATTTCAAGGTTATCAAATGAACTTTTCCTGATTCTTTGAAACTTAAAGAAAATGTAACATTTCTCTGTTTCTATTTGCATGACAATATTGATCATGGGCGTATCATCTTTGACCATCATCTACTTTTCAATTATCAAAGTATAAGAAATAATAAAAAAATATATAATTGTATATACGTTAGCATGTAATATACCTCTATAATATAGTATACTGTTAAGTATTTGCAAATTAACCCAGTAAGAAGCATTTACCAAGGGAGGGACCACTGAGTAGTTATTAATGTAGCCAATTTCGAAAATTGACTGAGCTTGGTTAAAATAATTCTCTGATCAATTAATATTATATATCTTGGTTTAATTTATGGTATGAAGTTTCACAATTTATGGATGTGATATCAGCACTACTACGAAAAAGGTTTTCACAACTAAAATCGACTTGTAGAACTAAAGCCATACATGAAAATGGTGCATTTCCCTAGCTAGGTAGGTAGGTAAGTGGGCACCTTCCACATATTGCACAGGTGGTTTTCCTTTTAATTTGTACAGCTTGTGCAGTTTAGGTGGTGGTGCCAATGAGAATCGATTTTATAGTATACTAGAAAAAATACTCGTGCGTTTCAACAGGGAAAACCGTCTTTCCAGTGATACAATAGCTACTAGGAGCTGATGAATAAATTAAAACATTACAATCACTATAGATTAAAATTGGAAAGGCATTGCCTCCTACGTACCTACCTCCCTTAACTTTCGCAAGACAGTTTTGTGCCCGTATGATGCCGGAGCCGATCGTCCCCATCAAATCTGGGATCTCTCAAAATTGATTGAGCGCTTTTGATCCACCCAATCTCCTCTGTCTGTTTTTTTTTCCTGAAATCGGAGTGAATCCGTAAAATTCAGGCGGGGAAGATAGCTGTTTGGCAATCATTGACAAGCATTAAACAAACATTAAATCTGGCGAATTAAATCTGAATTGAAAGAGAAAATCATGGGGGAAAGGATGAGGGAGGAGTGTAGAATTGATTTTTTGCAATTAAGTATAAGAAAAAACACATGGGAATACAGATCATGTGGTGGCGGCATTAGGTGCCCATGTGGAGCCACGGACGACTCGAGCACGAGAAGGAGTCGGACCAGGAGGTCCAACGGACGAACAATTCTTTTTTGGAAGCATAGTTCGTTTTTTAAGTACGTAAAGATAAAGTGAAAGATATTTCAGTCATATAAAACTATTTTATATACTTACTGGACATTGTTTTAGGAGAAAATACCTTGTGTATCCCTGAAATTCCACCTAATCCCTTCTACGCCCTTGAATTTTGCTCATTCCTTTACATACCCATGAATTTGCATGCCATTTTCGCTAGTTGACCGTTAAATTCTTATGAAAAAGCCCATTTTGCCTTTTGCTGTGGAGAAGCATATAAATTAATAGAGTGTATTGTTGGAGCGTAAAATTTGTTAGATGGGACTATTATATTTATGAGTTAATTATACACCATCTTATTTTCGATAAATATACTTTTAGATACGACATAAAAAATTAATACTTATTTATTAGTTATTAAAAGTTGTTTATGTAGCATATAAATATATTTGTCTTATATAACAAATCTGTTGTATTACTATCAAAACACATATGCTACATAAAAAAACTTTTAATAAATAATAAATAAATATTAACTTTTTATGTCATATCTAAAAGTAAATGTGTCACAAATAATATGGTGCATAACAAACTCATAAATATAATAGTCTTATCCAACAATTTTCTACAGTCCAACAATGTACTCTATTTATTTATTATGTTTCTTCATAGCAAAGGGCAAAATAGACTTTTTCATAAAAATTTAACGGTCAACTAGTGAAAAGGTGTGGAAGGGATCAAACAAAAACAAAAATTCAGGAGTACATAAGGGAATGAGTAAACTTCAGAGGCATAAAAGGAATTAGGTGAACTTTCGTGGGTACATAGGGATTTCTCTTGTTTTAGTTACTACTACTTTTTTTTCCATATGGCATTTTGGAACCAATAATTGGGCTCCTGTGTGGATCGGAATACCAAAATGTCCTAGATATTCGGCAAAATTAATTTTACAATTATTTCATAGAAAACCGATCAATTTGCCACATAGAAATTAATTCGCAACATTCCAAACGGGCCGTGGAGCTATATATAATTGGTCACTCACGAACCGGCCGGCCTCTTGGCTATATTGGTCACTCACGAAGCCCGAGGCCGGCCTGCGTACACAGCTCTTCCCTGCATGCAAATCCTTCACAAATTGCAGGTAAATTGAAGCTTGTGCTCACATCGTACGTGTTGCACGCATCATTCTGATTCCTGACTCCCTGCCTATATGCGTACGTACGTGCCCTGTACCCAGATGGCATATATGCATGCATTCAGTCGTATACTTGCTTAGTTTCAAAATATATGACATATATACATGGGACATATCCGGTAAAAACCATCGAATAAATAAAAACCCGTGAAAACCATATCTATATCTGCATAGCGTGAGAGTGTTTTATCCGGCAGGAAACAAATCATTAACACTGGATTTTATCAAACCGGTACTAGTGATGGTGACACTGATGTGATTTTCTATAATAGTGTCCATTCTGAAATATAAGACTTTATAGATATTTTTTAAGTGAATACCGTGGTTAGGTCAAAAGATTCCTTTTTGTCACTTTTGTTGTTATTTGTTTAATTTTGAATTGTTTACATTCTCATACCAACCATCTGATTAGTTTGGAATCAATGTTTAATAATGATAAAAATCACGAGAACCAGTACATCAATGCTTATATTGTGATATAAAATTTGAATCCAGAAGAATCCATAGAACCGAAGGTGTATATATAGCTTTATATACTCGTCTTCATGGTTCGTTTGGACCAGCTATATGTCGTATATATATGTATGGGGACAAAAACGGCGACACACACTGCAAGGCTACATATCGCATGTAGATGTAGCCAGTAGCATGCATGCATTAGTCTGATGGGCATGGATTTAGGCTTTACTTCTGAATTCTGATCAGTTGTTGGGCAGAGAAGCATGCAGTGAAAAAAGGAATCGTTTTTTAACACAGTGCATTTTTGTAGCTGCATGCAAATGTACAATGGTGAAAGGTGAAAACCTCGATCTGCATGCATGATGGATATATAGATACTAGATAGATAGATCATGCTGTACACAGTAGAAAAGAGTATATCAAAGCTACTCCTCCCATGCATTTCTTCTCATCAGAAGCTAGGCATAGCGTACGGTTAAATTTGCTTTTCTGAGGCAACATATATGTACTGTGTGTGTGTGCAGAAAGTTCAAAGCAAGGAATATATGAACGGGCAAACGGACATGTTGTACATTCAGTTGCAGTGCGCAGGCAAAAGATTGGACTACTCGCATATAGTACTGTTACCGTGTAAAGTTTACAGAAAGATATATACTCGTGGTAGAAAAGATTCAGCCGAGATAAGATGAACATTTACTGTTTGGCATGTAGCACTTTTCCCCTTTCCTTGATGGAGGAAAAGTGTATCGTTATATATGCACGTTTCAGTTCAGATACACTCATTTCTACACACCAAATCACTAGATGGTACAACCATGGTTACTGTAGTCGTATGCGGGTGATAGCACATATATGCATGGCATTGCATCGTAGGATATTAGTAGAGATGTTGCTAAGCTGCGGTGCTGATTGGTGCACTATTGTAGAAAACGGTTTTTCGATATAAGAAGGGTAGTAGGATGCAGGTGGGCCATAAGTGGCTATGCTTGCAAAAACCGGTCCCCCGAAGGCCTTAAGTCGGTCGCATGCGACAACATCGATTTTCCAAGGTCTTTTTGTGCATGCTGGCTAGCCATATGCAAAAACCATTTTTGTAGTAGTGCTGTGGGGACAAATAAACAATTGCACGAGGAAGGAGATGACCGCACGGGGATGAGACGGTCGACTTCATGAGATCGAGTACTTCCTCTATATCAGTGGGTGCGCACACTTCCGTTGGGCAAATCTTTTCTTACTTTATTTTATTGCTTTACGTGTTGAGTGGTAACGATTTATGCTTATTTATGTGTTTCCTGGTATGTGCAGAAAGTATGCATCAGTGTCACTCTTCTTCACATGTGTAAGTATTTATGAGTATTCACGTATAAGAAAATTTCATGACCACCTAATGCCGAGTAGTTGCACACTTGCAAACAGTTGAGAGCATGAAGATCAATGGTAGGCCGTGTTTGAAAAAAAAAAGGACGCCCTGAATCGATTGTCCCTTTGGTTTGCAAGCTAGCTAATATACATGTTAATTTTTTCGTGAATAAAAAACTTATTATGGGCCTCCAAGATGCCAAAGGAGACTGCAGACTCCATTCATTCTTCACATCTCATTCTCTTCGATCCTAATCATTCCCCAGCCCTGTCTTCTCCTTTCCATTTATTCAAGATTGTGCTCTAGCTAGCTTACCACGCTCTGTGGAACAATAGCTAGTTTTGTCATGAATATATATATGTTGCCATCCATCTTGATTTAATTAATTTATATTTATACATGGGAAATGAAAAACTGTAAGCGTGAAGCATCGCCAATTTGAAGATCGCTCGATTGGTCAGTTTGGGGCTTTTTGCTGGCTTGGGCTTTGGAGGGAGGAGATGCGTGGCCCAGGAGGCTGCTGTATTTCTAGCATCGTCCGATCGTCAGCTTTTAAGAACATTCATCTTCAATCGTTTCTCTTCTCTGCATCTAAACACACTACTATAGAGACGATTTTCCTGAACGCTGGCCCCTTTTAGTTCCACACAGGCCAAAAGCGGCTCCGCCTGGTACCAGGCGAATGCCAGCGCCGGGCTGTGGGCTGCACGGGATAATCGATTATCCCGTGCGGTCCGCTTAAGACAACCGCACGGGATAATCCTATTATCCCGTGCGGTTGTGTTATGCAGACCGCACGAGATAATCGATTATCCCGTGCGGCCCATGTAAGGCGACCGCTTGCGATGGTTGGTGGGCATATAAGCCCCAGCCCGACCGTTGGCATAAAATTCCGGCGGTTTCTCTCTCATAAACATCCACAAAATTAGGGGGAAGGTTTTCGACCTCAAATCTTTGATTGGGTTCCATATAAACGGTGTAGAGTTTGTTCTTCTCCTTCATTTGCTTACATTTTTGTCAGTTTTCATCGGCGGAATACGAAGAAACTTGCACTTTTATAAATGGAATAGTGTAGGTACTTTTTTGTTTTTTAATTTTTTTTAGCAAACACATAATGATTCCATTACATGTTTATAAAAGTATTTAGTACTTAAATTGAAAAGTTGGGTTTGCCTCTATTAAATTTATTTTCATTAGGATGAAAGGACGATTTTTTTTCAATTTTTTAGAAATGGACAATATTTTATTAATGCTTAAAATTGTTGTGCGGCTGTTAAATAGTCCGTAAAACTTTAAATTACTATGTGATTAGTTCCCTCCAATTTAAATACATTAGTGTTTGAATCGGGCATGGATGTATTAATTACAAGCTTTATTGTAGGTTATGGATTGGACATGGATGTACAACACGAAAAGAGCTCATCCAACGTTCTCGAAGGAAGCAGACAAATTTGTTGAGCTCGCAAAGGCACATGTTGTGAGGGAGAATTTGAGGAGCATTTTTTGCCCATGCAAAGTTTGTAAGAACGAAATTTTGCTACAAGATCCGAATGAAGTATTGTCGCACATCGTAGAACGAGGATTTAAGAAGGGCTACGAGATATGGACTTTTCATGGGGAAATCGGTGGTCGTAACGAAGAGTTAGATGATTTCTGTTTTGATGATGCATACAATTTTATAATCGAAGACATGTCACAGGGACACATCCCGAAATACAGTGTCTCTGGTATAGAGAATGAAGGTATTGATTTTGATCTGGAAGATATGTTGCGGCACGTTGAACCAGAGGTCCTAACTGGTACAAGACAAGGGTTGGACAATTGGGAAGATTTGGAAAAAGCAGCGAAGGAGCTTCTGTACGACGAAGCGAAAGGATGCGACAAGGACTATTCGGTCCTGCGTTTGGTGCTCGAACTTCTCAGATTGAAGGCCAGACATGGATGGTCGGACACGAGCTTCAATGATTTCATGGATCTTTTGAGAGTTATGCTTCCTAAGCCGAACCTGCTACCGACGAACACATATCAAGCGAAGAAATTGATATGTCCATAGTCTCTAGGTGCTCAGAAGATCCATGCATGTGAAAATCATTGCATACTATATCGCGGATTTAGACTCTTGCCCAACATGTGGGACGAGTCGGTACAAGACGGGCAACAGAGCCTACGACAGAGAGGTGGTCGACAAATATGATGCACCGGTGGATGAGGACAAAAAGATTCCTAGGATGGTGATGTGGTACCTGCCAGTTAAAGATCGCTTCAAGTGGCTATTTTCCAACCGTGACGACGCCGAGTTGCTGAGATGGCACCAGGAGGGTAGGAAAAATGACGGTAAGATCCGACACCTCGCCGATGCTCGACAGTGGAAAAACATTGATGCACTACACCTGGAATTTGCAAAGGACCTGAGAAATGTAAGGTTTGCATTGAGCACGGACGGAATGAACCCGTTCGGTGACCTAAGCACACACAACACCTGGCCAGTTCTGCTAACGATGTACAACTTGCCTACATGGATTTGCTTTAGGCGAAAGTATATTCTTTTGTCTATCCTTATACAAGGTCCAAGACAGCCTGGGATTAACATAGATGTGTTTCTAGAACCATTGATGGAGGACATCCAAGAACTGTGGGACGAAGGGTTACGAATGTGGGACGAGTACCGTAGGGAACATTTTACTCTACATGCCATCATATTCGTTACGATTAACGACTTACCGGCAAACTTTTCGCTCTCGGGCCAGTTTAAGGGGAAGTTCAGATGCCTCATATGTATCGATAAGACATCGTACAAGTATCTCACCTCGTCAACCAAGAGTGTGTACATGCGTCATCGTCGGTTCTTACCTCAGAGGCATAGGTGGCATGCGAAGGCCAGATTATTCGACAATATAGTGGAGAATGATCTAGCTCCTGAAACACGAACAGGTGTCTCTGTCTTCGAGCTGACAAAGAACATTAAGGTTGTATTCGGCAAGCCAAAGAAGAAGCCCATCAAGAGGAAGAAACGGACGGATCAGGAAAAAACTGATGCACCTTTAGAGGAAAGTAACTTGGCTTTTAAGAAGCACTCAATTTTCTTCAGGTATCTGGATTACTGGAAAGACCTAGAGGTTCTGCATGCCATCGACGTAATGCACCTAGAGAAGAATGTGTTTGATAGCACCATTGGCACTTTACTGGACATCTCGAGTAAGACGAAAGATGGGTTGAAGTCCCAGACCGACCTCGTGAATTTGGACATAAGGCATGAGCTTCACCCAAAAGAGCTGCCAAATGGGAAGATCGGTATTCCTCCGGCTTGCTACTCACTAACACCTGACGAGAAAAAAAAATCTTTATGTAGATGCTTGCGTAGTGTGAAAGTCCCGACTGGTTTCTCAGCAAATGTCAGAAAACTTGTATCTTTGAAAGATTGGACCATCTCTGGGTACAATGCTCATGATTGTCACAAGATGTTAACAGTCTTCCTACCGATTGCCATAAGAGCGGTCAAGCCAGTTCACACTCGGTTAGTGATAACAAAGTTGTGCTACTTTTTCAATCGAGTATCATAGAAGGTTTTTGATCCTGAAGAGTTAGGCCCCCTTCAAAAATTTGCAATCGAGACAGCGTGCTAGCTTGAGATGTTTTTCCCTCCAGCTTACTTCAACATGATGGAGCATCTGATTGTCCACATCGTACCTCAGATTATCGAGATTGGTCCACTATACCTACACCAGATGTGGACGTACGAGAGGTACATGTCCGTCCTGAAAGGGTATGTCCGTAACCGAGCTCATCCGGAGGGATCAATGATAGAGGGGTACACAACTGAGGAGGTGGTAGAATGCTGCATAGATTACATGAAGGACGCCGAACCCATCGGTGTGACCCCCCTTTACACGAGGGCCGGTTAGCTGGGACGGGGATCGTAGGCAAGAAAAGGTTCTATGATGAGGACTTCAAAGATGTAGCGGAAGCACATAGTAGTGTTTTTGCAATAGCTCGCTATCGTCGAGCCGTACATTTAGGAACACACGAACGAGATACGAGCCCGCAACCCTAGAAGAATGGCCATTTGGATTTGTAAAGAACAGAAACAAAAATTTCCTGAATGGTTGAAGGAGAAAGATCTGCCGTTGGGTGATTCGCTGGAGGAAAAAACTTTGCGCAGGCTAGCACATGGCCCAACTAGCCTTGTGACCTCATGGCAAGGGTACGACATCGGCGGATATAGGTTTTACATGATGTTCAAGGACAGGAAAAGTACAGCTCAGAACAGCGGAGTTCGGGTGGAGGCGTTTGACGCATAAGGTGAGAAGAAGTCTTACTAAGGGATCATACAAGGCATTTGGGAGCTAGACTATGGCCTTAACATACAGATCCCGGTGCTACGATGCCAATGGGTCAGAGACACAATAGGCGTATTCATCAATGACTACGGCCTGACGGTTGTGGATCGTAGCAAGCTAGGACACAAGGATGATCTGTGGGTTCTTGCTGAGCGTGTTGCTCATGTTTTCTATGTCAATGACCCTTTCGACGATAAGATGGCCATTGCTGTATCGGGAAAGCAAAACATCATTGGCATTGATAGCTTTGAAGATGCGTCAGATTACAACCAATACGACGACGTCGCTATGTTCACAGATTTTCCTAACCGGATCAAGGAAGTTGAGACAAGCCTTGACGAATATCTGTTTTCGTCCGCGCGGAAGGATGGTGTTTCCAAAATTGTCAAACATTAGTGAGATGTCGATCGTGTGCACTACTTATTTTGTAAATGATTTTGCGAATGAGATGGTGTCCATGCTTATCCGTACTATATGTCGTTCTGAATTTATTTGATGGTCGAGTACTTTATTTACATGAATCTTTGACGAAGAATAATTAGATGCGAGTAAAATTCATGTCTGGTTAATTCTTTGTTAATATATATGCATGTTGAGGGAATTTGTGGTTTAATTAACCACAAACTAAATATTGTTTGTGGTTCATCGTGATATAATTAATTAACTATAATTTGGATGGAATATAATAATTAATACAATCCCATGGACTTATTAACTAATATATATTTAATTTTTCTATATGAAAATAATTAATTCAATCCCATGGATTTTTTTAAAAGAAAATTGTGCATTTTTTTCTCGTGCGGGCAACTTAAGCCGCCCGCACGGGATAATCGATTATCCGGTGCGGGCGGTTAAGGTTGCCCGCACGCGATGGACGTGTATATAGGGAGGCCGGGTCGCCCAAAAATTTCTAAGTCCCGGCGTTTTCTTCACCGACGCCGCCAGGCTGCCAAAATCTCCCGCCTCCGCCGCCTCCCCCCACGCCACCGCCTCCTCTTCTCCTCCCGCCACCGCAACCTCGTCCTCCTCCCCAAGCACTCCCTCCTCCCCATCCCTCCGCCGCCCCTCCTCTCCTCCTCCCTCTCAGATCTGCGCCGCCGACCACTTTGCCCCTCCGCCGGCCGGCAGCCCCAGATCCGGGCCGCGCGCCTCCTCTCCACCTCGCCCTCGCCGCCTTCTTCCCCGAGCTCCACCTCGCCCTCCCCGCCGTCGTCTTCTTGTCCTCTGCACCGACCGGCCTCCGCCGCCGACGCCGACCGCCTCCACGCCAACATCGCACCGACCCCACCATCTTCCCCGAGCCGCTAGCCTACCACCTCCTCTCCAAGCCGCCGACGACGCTGACCCCGGCATCTTCCCCGACCGAGGACGCCGCCGACCACCTCTTCCCCGAGCTGCCGGCCGACTGACGATGCCGCCGACCACCTCCTCCCCGAGCTATAAGCCGACCACCACCTCCCCAAGCCGCCGCCGACGACCACCTCGTCCCCAAGCCGACGCCGCTGACCACCTCCTCCCCGAGCTGCCGGCCGACCGACGCCGCCGCCAACCACCTCCTCCCCGAGCTGCCGGCCGACCACCTCCTCCCCGACCTCCTCCGATAAACCTATCCTTCCTCGGTTTTGTTAATTTGAAATTTGTGATGTGATCAACGTGTGAGATGAGATGATGTGATGTGATGAGATGAAATTTGCGATGATGTGATCAGATGGTGAGATGATGTGATGAGATGGTGAGATGATGTGATGAAATTTGTGATGTGATGATGTTGGTTTAGGGTATTTGTGATGTTAATTAGAAAGATTTTGTGAATTAAATGGACTTTGTGATGAAATTATCCTAAGCTAGGAACTTTCTAATATTGATGTTAGATGATGTGAATTAAATGGACTTTGTTAGATGCAATTTGGATAAGTTAGGAACTTGCTATGTTAGTTGTGAATTTTTTAATAAGATGGCTATGTATGCTATGTTAGATGTGTGAATTTTTTTGATAAGATGGCTATGTATGTGTAAGAAAATGGACTTTGTTAAGTTAGGATAATTTTTTATTGATGTTAGATGTGTGAATTTTTTGATAACATGGCTATGTGTGTGTAAATAAATGGACTTTGTTAAGTTATGGCATTAGTTTGTTTAGATGACCTTTATTAAATTAGGCTAATTCGGTGCATATAAGTCTGTTAACAAGTGGATTAGTATAATACGAAGTGTTTCGGTTGCCCAGTTCGCTTGGTCGGGTTAGTTCCTGGACGGACCGGACCAATGCACATTGGCAATCATAACATTTCTTTTTGAGGTTTACTAAAATATGTCTAGACATTAGGGGTTTAGTTGCCTGTGTCTTGTACATGTGCATGCCTCGTCAACAAATGTTTAGCGTCCATGTTCCTCAAGGTCGGTGCGGATGTCTCAGCTTCACCTTCCGTGTCCCACTCGAACTTGATCTCATTTTCGCTATGTGAAGATACATGTAACTTCAGATAGCGACAACGGGGGCAATGTCGAGACATCGTCGAGACATCATCCTCACTGGACAGATCATGTCGACGACCCCAGCTCCATCGGTGCCAAATACGGCTGCACCTCCTGCACTGCTGTCCCCTCCGATCTGCACTACCCCACCCGGATCTCCACTCCCACAAATATCACCACTTAAAGGTCCTTCTCCACCTCCGCAACAAGCCGCACCTAACTCCCCAACTCCCCTACCTCGGCAGCCGTCTCCTGCTCCTCAGTCGTATCTTGCTTCACCCCTTGACGAACATGTGCCACCTCCGCAGCCAGATACATCAAAGGAGCAGCCAACTACCTGTGAAGCCCGCAAGCTCATACCCATTATGGTTTCCACGTACAACAAGGAGAAAATGGAAGAGTATGAGACGCGGATGGTTTTGCAGTCTTTCAAGGGTCGAGGGGGTCTGCTAAAGCCAGTTGGAACAGATCAGTATTCGGACTCACAGAAGAGCGTTGTTGGTCTTGCTGATAAAATGCAATCTTGGACCTCCGATGAAGTGCCAAAGGAGTATGAATATGGCAAGCCGTTCTTGCCGTACGACTTGATGTGTGAACTCCCATGGCCAATGAGGTTGATGCATGTCTGGTACTTGAGGGCAAGTGAGTTAGGTCTCAGGATGATTACTGTGCATGTCCCGGAAGGCGCTTTCAAGGATGGACCTAACGCAAACTTTGCCATCAGTTTCAAGGACCTCCACGCATTCTTTGAGATGGATAAAATGGATATCAATCTCGTCGGCGCGTGGTGCCTGTAAGCATTCCATGTACTTCATTATTACCCAATGTGTGCCAATATAAATGTTAGTTATTCTAACTTCCAAATTTCCTTAGGTCACAATGGGTAGACGCTCAAAGAACGGGGGCCTCAATCGGTTACGTAAATCAAACGATGGTTTGCGAGACGGCCCACACTATGCGGATATCAGAGGATAGTGTGGTACTAAAGAATAAGACACCTCAGGAGAAAAAAGATTACATCGAGCGTCTGCATAAGAGAAAGATGGCCAAGGTGGGAAATTACTTGGCCACCTCATTTCTCGCACACTCCGACAAACAAGTCATCATGGTCCCCTACCACTTTGGGTAAGCAACTTCGACATATTTCCGATCACATATTAATAACCGCGCATGAAAATATGTCTTACGTAATTTCATAATCCGTGTTCGCAGCGAGCACTACATACTATTCCTCATCTATCCAACGGACCAAACCGTCGTAGTTCTTGATCCGCAAACTATGACAAGGACGCGTACATGGAGTTTCTATGCTTGCTAAACTTGTAAGTTCGAAACAATTTCCGTAAAGATTCCAACATTCTGTAAAGATCATTAAAGTAGATTTATCATAATTAATTAATTTATTTTTGTAAAGCACACGGCTGTTATAAGATACGTGGCGGGTACGTAAAGAATCCAAGTAGAGAGAAACTGTTCATAAGGGGACGCTGGCCGGTATGTTAGCATTTATTCGGTATGTACATCACAATTGTTACTTCTTACTTTTGATGTGTCCACTTGTGTATGCACTGTTATAAGCAACCTAGCTTGACAAACCTATGCGGTTATTACGTGTGCGAAATGCTCAGGGTCAGTGGGAGATACATAACTGAGTTTACCGATGTAAGTCATCATGCTCCTTAGATATTGCAAATAGTTCATTAAACTTGACTGTAACACAAATCATTTGTCTTTTACTTTCCATAGCTCCCGAGCATCCCTTTTAACACAATCCGGTTCGATCAGAAAACGCTTATCAACTTGTGTGCGGACTTGTGCCGGTTCATTCGTCACGGCATCTGCAATCATCTAGGAGAGTTCCACGATCCTCATAGCGAACTTGCTACAGACCCCAAATTCAAGAACCTAAGAGAGCAGGAGAGGGAACATGCTGTGGACTAAAAGGCTTATTTGTCGCGGGGGATACTTGTAATATTAGAAACACTATACTTTCTATGTAATTTGATTTAATTTGATGTTTATAACTGAGCTCGCTCAATTTTCGGCTAATTTTCCATCTATTGCCCCGTGAGGTCAAATTATACCGACCGCACGGGATAATAGGTTATCCCAGATGGCTAGCATGTGCTAGGGTGACGGCACAAATTATCCCGTGCGGTCGCCCTAGCACGTGCTAGCCGTGGGGGGTGTTTGATGAATTTTTGTGCTAAAAATTCATAGAAGAAATAATAAATTATTGGGCATTAATTTTATATGAGAATATTATTCGCAGCCCAAATTTACTAAATACATGTGGGGCGTGTCTCTATGATGTATGGGTCCAGAAAAATTCAAATATCGCATGACATCCAAATATAATCAATATTGGACTTGTTTTGTTTTATATTTTGAGTAGAGACCATAAGTACAAATGGATTTTGAATAGGATATATCATATGAAAAGTATGAGCTGTCAAAGATTATATTGGGGGAGAAAATTGACTAGTGCTAGCCATATGGTTGGTTGGTTGCTTTTGATAATCACGTCAGATTGATGACGATTATATCTAGATTATTGGCAAGCACAGCCAAGGCGTGCAAATGATGTCCAGGGCCACTGTCATCAGCGCATTATTTGCTTGCTAATTAAGTACCATGTTTGTTAAGCATGTCCATTATCCGAAGGAGATCAAATATTTAAGCGTGATTAGCCCAAGATTTGCGGACGCGGTTGAGAGTCTCAGCCTGATCCATCCATCGTTAGCTCTGCCTATAAAAGGCACCGACTCCGTCCCTCGTGACAGAGAAAGGAGAGGAACACATGGCGGAAGTGCTGTGCCATTAAGCAACAATATATGCCCTAGAGGTACACACCCGCACCCACATATATTTGCAGAGAGATCAGAAAGAAGATGCATGCGCATGGCACAGGGTGCGTGATCGCGGATCAGCAACCTGTAGTCGCCGGCGCTGATGGCATCTCTATCAGTGAGTCATCAACAACAAGCTGATCTCGTTCTCCGTCAAGCTGCTTATCCAAGATAGCACAACAATGCCGTAGTGCTGTGCAGATATTATGCATAGCCCGGCTTTATCTCCTAGAGGGAGCAAATATACACCGTAGCGTTGTGCAGTTGCACAGCCCGGACGGTAAATCAGTAAAGTGGAGAACTGATGAATATGTCGTGGATGCGTTGTGAACTTGTAGCCATGGATAAAAGTACCCCAGCGGCGCATACACACGCACACGTCATCTTTGTCAAGCGATTAATATGGGCTGCAAATAAATACAAGATGAGCCTAACCCTCGTTGGGGTTGGACCGTCTAAATTATCAATATCAAATATTGAATGAGATATTTATTTGTATAAACTTGGGATGAGTTTGAGTCTTATTGGTATCAGACCAACCATGATTTATACATATTTATATTCATGCTGGAACAATTACATATTTGCGTTGTGCATATCATGTACGGGAGCAATTCTATCCCTCTCCAAATTCTACTGGATGGATGGGAGAAATTCTCACAATTATTGAAGATAAGCATTATTCGCTAAATAAAACAATGCTAGCCATGAGGGCGAGGCGTGCAGATTTAAAATACACGTCGACATCATGGCCGAATGTCGACGAGTTGAAATGGCCGATTCATCAATATTTATGCTATACTCATTTCATTTGGCTATGACCAACGAGGCTAGACGAAACCATGGCCGAGAGCCGACAAGGCTAGGTCACTATACTATTAACACGTCTAAAATGGACGGGAGCCGGATACACCGTTGCTAGGGACCGACTAGGCAAAAGCAATCACAAAATCCATGTTTGATGAAGGCCGGGATACATGACTGGGCACCGACGAGGCAAAGGTCACCCACTTCACCATTTCCCCTCCTCATACCGACGTGATGGTAGTGTACTGTGACCGGGTTTTGGCGAAACAAAGCCACCCGTTCCACATTCACTATATTCATCGTTAAATCTGCACCAATCTCAACCTTCGGCGAGCAAACAATTTTGAAGAGGACGATCACAAAGCGCAGCTTAATCGGAGGTGTTCCATAGGCTAGCTCCTATGGATGTAATTAACCGGTAGCCTCATTGCTAGACACCGGGAATCAGCAGACTGCATGCAATCTCCAGTCAGGATACCTTTCCATTAAGCATTCCCCACGAAAGCAAAAGGCGAACTCCTGCAGGAGCCCTCATGTATTTGTAAACATTCATGTTAATGAATCATGATTAATAAAATACAGGGTTTCCCTATTTTCTATGTGTTTGTTGTTTTGTTTTCATCAAACAAAATGGCACGCCCAGTGGGACCTGATTCTCCTCCCATCTCTACTGCGCTCAGTTTTCGCCGACACCGTGCTTGCTCCAGTTTGGAACTCAACCTCCTTTGGTGGTCATCGAGCATGGGGGCAAGGTCTATGTCCACGCGACGCAAGACTCTGCTGATTCATGCGTTACACCATCCAAGAAGGCTAAGAAGCGTGCTGGTTCCAAAGCTAGGAAGGAAAGGTTAGCCTTAGTAACCGAGGCTCGGGAGTTGCTGAAAAATTCGAAGACAAGCTCAATCACTGCTGCTGCCAAGGAGCTTCGCTCCACCCCAGCTGTACATCGAGAGGAAACCAAGATCATGGAGAAGCTTGACAAGGAGGCTTACCGTCTTTCCTGGTTAGTTCGAAGCGCTCGGTCCCAAAATAATATAAATGTTGCGCGCAACTACCGGAGGAAGCAGAGCCAAGTGAATCAACTGCATGCTCAGTTGAAGGATCAATTCAATCAAAACGGTGAACAAAACTAAGTTGACGATATAGGGTCAGAGCACCCTGATCCTATCAATGAGCCTTACACATTCTTCCCAGGACAGTGTGCTAATCAGCCACACCGGTTGAAGCAGCTCATTAGACAGGCTATCATGAACGAGTTCTGGATGCGTCTCCTAAAACGCGTAGCCAATTTCCCAGGAGGTATGCTTAATAATGGAGTAAATAATCTCCGGCCTTTGACCCTAGTTTCGGCATGTCACATTACTGCCGGAACTAGTAAAAATGAAAATAAATTTGTGGCGCTAGCAAATGAAGTGCCAGCACCCCATTCAGACCCATTACAACAACAACTCCAGCAGCTGCAATCTCAAATGATGGAGATCCAACAACAACTTCAACGCCGAAATGATGGTGGATTAGGGCGTTCTTCTCCTAGGCGCTATCCACAACAACCTGAATCATATGCACGATCTGAGGGCATGCTAAGCCGTTCTTCCCCTAGACGTCATTTTGAAACACCGGAGTCATCTCGACAGGCTGGTGCTAGGCATTATGTGCCAAGCTACCGCCCTCAACACGAGCGAAGGACTTTGGCACCGCGGCGGAGGTCTCCTCCACCTGCTTCTTTCCAACCAAGGCAGTCACACATGCCTCAACGTTGGAATTCATGGTCACGCCCACAATGGCAGCCTATAGAATCTCAACAGCAACAAAGTCATGATGAACCCAAGAGAGAACCAACACCACCTCATCCAGGTGTGGCTAATACGCAACTAGGTCAATAGTTGCCTCCGCGGCAACTTGATCAAAGGCGAGAGGTGGAACATGCAAAGCGTGAGCCTATGATGGGCCATCGTGTTGCGCCGCCACTTCTCCCTACACCTCCAAGCCAGTCAAGGGCTGCTTATGTTCCTACAGTGAACCAACACAAACGTGACAAACGTAGACAAAATCGGCGTGCCATGTACCAGGAATTGCAAGAACTTGTACTGGGAAACGTGCATGTTTGAGTAAGACCTGAGGGGAATGTCCATCCTTTTTATGATAAAATCACATTGCGTCTTTCTCCGACGCTCTTGCAAAATGAAAGATATAACTTCCTTGTCGATCGCCTTGTGCCAAAGCCACGGCAACCACAGGGAGAGATGGCCCAAAACCTTGATGGCAGCCATCAGCCATCATCTCAAAATGAGGCTTGGGGGCAGTTCTTATGTCCATGGAGCATGTTAGCCGTGAACAAAATGAGGTTGGATGCTCCAGAAAGTTGAAAGCTTGGGAGCACCATTTGATATAGTGAAGCGAACGTCTGGTCGCACGACTGAAAGGCTGAATTGATATGGAATGGCCCTTAGGTTTATGGAAGGAGAGATGTCGTCGTTGCAAAAGTTGTAGTGATTCTTCCTTGGAATCACTATGCAAATAACTAGAAAAATCGAGGATGCATGTTCTTCCAAGTGTATACATGAAAAAATTTGGCACGTGTTGGTCATAGTTGAACATATGGGCAAATCAATGTGGACAGTATACTTGATTATCAAAATGATCACCCCTCCTGTAGGTGATGCCACCAACAGTACAACTCACGAGCAAATCAACGGCTGCCATAGAAATCATCCATTGCACATGAAAAGCTCTATTATCAAACATCTCAAACTCCTGGTTGACAGTCTGGAAGCGTATCCCGGATCGTCCCAAGAAATCCAACGAACGCAGACCACTGTCATCCTGGTTGAAATCCCAAAATAATTCATGTGCACTCTTAAAATCCATGGACTTATAGTTCCTGAAGTCCACTATAAAGGGCGGATCAAGTATTGGACATGACAAGGACACTGTTATTTGGAGCTCGTTCCAGAAAGAAGCAAACCAACCCATGATAAAATGGCCTGGTACAAATAGAGAACAATCACTGGCTGAGGCCTTCCGTGCCACCACGTAGTGGTGTATATTATCAAGGGCACGATATAAAAATGCCATGCTTGTAATGCCAATGGCTCGACAGCTTCCTAGAGCAATTTCCACTGCCATAGTAAAAACCTGAGGATGAATGAATTTCCCCTCCTCCACTGGAACACAGTAGGTGCATAACCATGCAGCAATAAAAGCTGCACGATACACCACTAATGGGTAGGTGTATACGTAAGACATTTCGAGGTCACACATGATAGCAGTTGGCCGGTTATTCCGAAGCTCAACGTGGAAACCCCTGTCCTCGTATAAGGGTTTTGTTGGGTCAGCAAAGCCGTCTGGCAAAAATGATTGGATAGACACAGGGTCGTTGCCAAAGAAGTGATTGAGCCATGTTGAGATGGTTACTAGTCTGGGACCCTCATTCAGTTGTAGGGGACACTCATCAGCATATATGTTGTGTAGAGTCTGCACATGCCCATGAACTGTGGATGGTAATGGGATAAACTCTTCGTACAGGCATCCAGAAATTAGTATGCCCATAGCATCATACATTGTGTGGAGAGGGTAACCCATCTCTCCCTGGCTAGTGATTAAAGTATGCCCATCCACATTCCAATAAGTTAAGAAGGCGGCCACTAATGCAGGATCTATCTGGCATTTGTAAATCGAGGCCATCACACCTCGAAATATGCCTGCCTTCTTGAGACATGCAGACTCTTCAGGATTCACCAATAACATACGGGCCCAAAGCATCAACTTATCATTGGGAGAAACTTCCATCCTTAATTGCATTGGCCGACCTTCCACCCATCGCTTGGTCGTTGAGTTGATAAACTGTTGCGCTAGAGTAACAGTATGGCGCGGCAAATCATAAACACCAGCCTCACTAAAAAAAATCGGCTTTAGGATCTGCATATCACCAGGTTCTCCTATGGGTCCAAGAAGCAGGTTATTTGAGTCTTAAGGATAATTGATTATATGGGGTTGGAACACGGAATCGGCCCCAGTCACAGCTCCGTGTGAGCAAATCCTTTTCCGCCTGGCTTATAAGTTGGCTTCCCCGTTTAATGTTCAAACATGAGGCAACTTTACTCATGAAATCATATGTTTTCTCCGCCTCGTCAGTATTTAATGGTTGCACACCCTCTGGCAAATCAGCCGTCGTTTCTGCATCCTTAAAAAAAATCAAAATCGTCCTTCCAAAGTAGCACTTCTCCGGCTTCTTCTTGCGGTGGTGCTCGACTAGCGTACCCGCTAAATGATGTATATAATGAGGTCGTTCGGTTCTGTAAAAAAAAAGAAAAAGGGACAAAGAGCGAGAAATCAGGAAACTCATGACTTGAGCAGAACTGCTCTGCTCAAGGCCTTAACAAAATAATAAAGCAACTTAATGGTAAAAAGAGGATCAATCTTGATCATACCTTACGAGCTGCTATTTTTACTCTACGACCGCGTTGAGGTCTCTCCGAATTGCTATATCTTACGGGGTTTTGCTGGGAACCGGTGGCATTGTGCTCCTTTTCTAAATCAATCACAACAGCGGGAGCGTTATCATGAGGATTAACGTGCTGCGTGCTTCGGCCTTTGACGGTTTGTTTCTTTTTTGCCTGACCGCCCTCAGAGGGATTTGGTCGTTTATTCTCTCTCCCCATCTTGAATTCTGTGAGAAGCTGGAAGAGTCGACAAGATCTATATATATAAAAAAAGAGGGGGCAGTGAAGTCACATGCCACCCCATGGAGTTTTAACAAGGGCCAAAGGAAATTATTCTAATGCAGTGAGGGATTCTTAGTCTACAATAAAGGCGAGGTGACTATTTTCCAAGTTCTAAAGAAGGAAGGTGATCAACTCAGCAAATTTTGAAGACAAAAAAAAGGAAAGAAAAAAAAGTAAAAGTAAAGAAGAAAATGAGTATGGCAATGTCTTGGCAGCAGCTTGTAGTCGGGTTGGTTGCTCTTCTTCAGTCTGAAAGCGGAAAGTAGTCATCTCCCACCCTCAGCAAAAGTAATGGCAAATTTCATAGCCTATTGACCCAAACCACCTCTGAAGTATAGCCTTATCCTATCCTCATTCATGGGATAAAGGTAAAAAATATGAGGCACATAATTGAAGGAAACTCAGAAAAGACCCCTTTGTTTTCGAGAGATCCTGATGAAACGTGAGCTCATTATCACAAGTTACACGAGGGAGCTGATGCATTAAGCGAGATCATGTCGTTATTCGAAAATTCAGGGCATATTACATCCTCCAGCAGTTTGCCATTCGCTACCTCATAGCTTGGCGACCGGGAGAAAAGCCAACACACATGAAAAAAATCCCCCATATTTTTTTTCTCTCTCCTCCTTGGAAGCAAGACAACTCATTTATTGTTTCCCCGAGTCGAGTCCCTGTTGCTTTGCACGTGAACTCTACTCGGCGGAGGGCATCTATCTCATATGTTAATAATATCTGAAGCCTGAATTTACAAGATGTGTGTGAAGAAGGCCTTTATGACGCGTGGCAAAAAAAAACACGTGGCAAAAAAAAAAGAGAGGATGATGACGTCTATGATTTTCGGACGGGAATTATTTCTACTAAGTTTACTGTGGTGTTCTTATTACAGTGATATGATTACTTAATATTTAATATATGGTTGGATCATGTCAATGTCCATGATTTTCGGCCGACAATTAATGCTATAAATTGTACACTGTAATGTGCTTTCTACAGTGATTTTATTATTTAATTGGGTTACACCCGTGTCCAAGATTTTTGGACGACGATTAATCCCGACGACGATTAATCCCAATAATTTTGCACTGTAACGAATTTCCTACAGTGTTCTTATTAATAAGATGGCATTTTAACGGTCGCGTCCAGCTTGATTAATTTTCTATTGGTTGGCACCGATTTGTTTTGGTCGCAATAGAATTAATAAGGTGGCATGATTACTTCGCCATATAATTATCATTGTGTGGCACGAATTTTTCGCTACGCTTTCATAAAAAAAAAAATTCTGTTCTCACGTCGTGACATGATCCTTCGCCACAGGGAATTTTATGTCATAGCATGAATCTTCGCTATGTTATATTTATCGTCATTTACACTGTTGCATGGATTTCGCTATAATTTGTATAGCGGGGAGGCTGGTCTTTTAAAAGCCAGAAAAAATTTGAAATCCATGGCTAAGCCAGAATCGTGAAGAATTAGTGGCGTTACTGTTACTGCTACAGTAGTAAAGCCACTAAAAAAATTGAACGTGAGCATCCTTTATGTGAGGAAATGTATATATATAAAGAAAAAAAGGAAGAAGCCAGTGCACAAATACTGTTGGTAACAATGCAACGCTCCTATTAAATTTGAAGGAGTTCACTCCGCTGTTCTGGTGCAAATCAAAATATATAAAAAAACAATAAAGGAGTTCACTCCGCTATATTGGAAACAAATAAAATATCTGAAGAGCTATTTCAAGTTTGAAACAAGATTTTGAAACTAGCGTCTACTCATCTAATGAGCAGCCCATGAAAAAATCAAATAAATTGTAGACATATTGAGATAGACCAAACTCGTCTGGCTTAGTAAAGTCTATAATATCTTGGAGAAACTTTTGGTGCACGCTCGCCTGCGTTAAGTGCGCCGCAATCTCAGATTTTCGATCTTTAGCTTGACGATGTTGCTCGAGATGGGAGTTGAAGTTCTCTGTTACAACATCTTGTCGGTGTTGTGCACTGGAGTGGGCATCTTCCACTTGTTGAAGTCTTGCTTGCAACACTGCTATCTCTGCTCTAATTTTCCGTGCTTGTCATGAGCACTCTCTCTTGTTGCCCTCATCTACTGCTTGTTCTACATTATATTGACTCGTCAGTGCCTCCAAAGCGACACACGATGACTCCACCTTGTCTTGAGCAGTGCGGAGTAGATCGACGTGTTGGTTAATCTGGTCCTGTTGTGCGAGAACAAGATTAGTAGTTGGCAGTGGCGCTTTCTCCGATAGCGCTCCCTTAAGCACGTGTAACCCTTCCATTAGCCTAATTATTTCAGGAGGTGGCTTTGAGAAGAAGTTACTCCACAGATCCAGGTTAATGCTTATCTCTTTAAGTATAATATCTCTCTATACCGGGCGTTGCTAGAGTAATTCTTGAAACGCTTTGATCTCAGACCAGACATGTTTAAGACCATGGGCTGAAACAACATCTGAAAGTTTCGGCAGGGTCACGGGGTTGTTCCCATCAAATTCTTTGAGCAGGAAGTTTTCCTCTGCGCCACAGTTCATGTTCACCGCTTGTGAAACTTGGGCGATTATATGCTCAACATTGATAGACAACTTCTTGGATTCACTGGACAATTGTTGAATCCTAGCTGGAGCACATGAGAAGAAGGGCAGTGTGTGAAATTGATTACATAAAGAAAAAGGAAAAAACTAAATGTACAAAGAGAAGTATAAAATAAAATAAATCAGTTGTACCTTGCACAGAGTGGTTTCTCCTGCCCGTACGACAGAATTATCCCCATTACAATCCTTACTAGTGGATTTGGGGTCCACTGCCTTGTCAAGAAACTCCATACGGTCGTCATCAAGAAACTTACTAGCAGGTTGAGCTGGGGGCATGATGCAAATAATATCACACGGCATGTCTGATCCTCTGCCAGAAAAATCAACATCTGTTGTGGTCTGATAGATATGTTATGTTTCCTTTTGAGGAAGCTGTGATGATCCACATGAAAGATTCGAAGGTGGAGGAACTGTGCACACTTTGATATTATCAATATTTTTCCATGGTTGACTCGCCTTTGCCGAGACAACCTCTAAATTCGTTGAGCATGCGGCATGTGTATTCGGGGCTGGTTTCTCTCCTATAGAAAACATATGTACTTCAGGAAACAAATAGAAGCAAAATTGGTTATTAAAAAAAGGGACAGAAAAGGACACGTTCTGTTCGATAGAGATGAAAATAACTATGCTGTTATTTCACTATTAAAATGTGTTTGGCTTAAAATAATAGTAATAACAGGTATTATATTATAAAAAAAAGAGCACTTACCTGACTCATATGGGTCAAGTGCAGTCCTGATCTGCTCTGAGCCTCTGGTGCGAGACCAGAATGAGCTTGGATCTCGCAGGAAGTTAAAAGCTTCTGAGCACCACTTGATATAATCCAATGTGCGACCACTCCTCCGTGTGAGAGGTTGGACAGAAAATGAGTGACCTTTTGGTCGACGAAAAGAGAGATGTCGCCGCTGTAAAAGTTGTTGTGACTCCTCCCGAGAATTGTTGTGCAAATAACTAATGAAATCAAGACTACGCGTCCCTTGAGCTGCCATCATTAGAAAGTTTGGAATGTGCTGATCACAATTGAACATCCGAGCAAATCGGTGAGGGCAGTATACTAGATTGTCAAAGCGCTCGCCTCCTGTAGGTGACAGCACCCACACTACAGCTGACAAGCATGTCAATGGCAGCAATAGTGATTGCTCTGCTGTTGCGATATTGTGTGCGATCATCACATATATAAATTGCTTCTCCGGAATGAGGAAATCTCACCTCAGATCGCCCTAAGAAATCCAGGAAACGTAAGCCAGTTCCATCATTGTTGAACTCCCAAAAGAAACTGTGAGCCGTTTGGATATCCACCGCCGCGTAGTTTCTGAAGTCAATGATAAAAGGTGGGCAAGCGACGAGCTGGGCAGAAGATGTTGGCATTGGAGCATCTCGCCAGAACGAAGCAAACCATCCCATGATGAAATGTCCTGGAATGGATAGAGTACGCTCACTTGCAGAAGTTGTACCAGCAACTATATTGTAATACACTTCATCCAGAGCGCGGTATAATACTGCCATGCTTGCCACGCCAATCGCGTGTTGATGACCCTTGGCGATCTCTACTGCCATGGTAAAAACTTCAGGGCGAATGAAGTGCCCATCTTCAATTGGAACACAATAAGTGCATAGCCATGTGGCAATAAAAGCAGCACGATATACCAGTGGTGGGTATTGATATTGATAAGATATCTCCCAATCACCGAATATGGCTATTGGTCGATCATCGTGAACTTCGACTCGAAAACCTTTTCTTATGAGCAAAGGATCATTGAGGTCAGCATAATTTCCTAATGAGAGAGATTCAAAATTTCAGGCTGTGTTCCAAAAAAGTGATCTATCCACGTAGAAATGGATAGATTGAATGTAGAATCTGCACATGTTCACAAGAAGTAGACGGAAGTGGGATATATTCTTCGTAGAGGCGACCAGAGAAGGATATGCCCATAGCATCATATAATGTGTGGAGAGGGTATCCCATCTCTCCCTAACTTGTTATTAAAGTGTGCGCGTCGACATTCCAATATGTCAAGAACGCAACCACTAGTGAAGGGTCAACATGGCATCCATAAATTGAGGCCATAACCCCACGAATAATATCAGCCCTTACAAGATACTCACAGTCCTCCTGGTTCACTAGCATCATGCGAGCCCATAGTAGAAGTTTGTCATATGATGGAACTTGCATACGAAGTTTCAGGGGCGGGTCTTCCACCCATCTCATTGAGGCCGAATTAATGAAATGTTGAGCCAACAGAGCTATGTATTGGAGCACCTCTGGAGGTCCCGAATTCTTAGGATGAAACACTGGTTTTAAGCATATGCAGTCACCATATTGTTCCCTTGGTTGTGCCTCAGGATGATCTTGAAAAACAAACGTCACATTTGGATAAATAATAAATAATTTGGGAGGTGGTGTTGGAACGCGGAACACATACCAGCCTTGATTTTTTGAGAGAAGTCTATACTCTGATTCACGAATAAGTCGGTGGCCCCATTTGATGTCCAAACAAGAGGCTACCTGAGACATAAACACATCCACTTCATTGCTGTCCCCGATTACCGTTGCATCTTCGGGTGAGACAGGTTGTTGGTCAATATGATAGAAAAAATTGAAATCATCACGCCAAAGAAGCATCTCGCCATTATCCTCTCTTGGTGCCTTCTTGGTTGGTCCACTATATAGTGTGTAGATTGAGGGTGCCTTTGAGTGAGGGTTCCCCTTAAAAAGAAAAGGAAAGAAGAAACAAATTTTTACCGATACATATAAAATGGATCAATTCACAAAAGAGTTTAATGATTCACAACCTACCTTCTGTCCCTTTTTCTTATATTGGTCTTTTCGCCGTGAGGATTCTTGCATGCCAAGGCCCTTCTGTTGCTGGGCAGTTTTCTTGACGCCTTCATCACTATCATGGCCAGGCAATGGTGGATCATCTGGGATCTCCTGCCAAGTATAAGTGGGGTTGCACGCGCTGCCACGATCGGCACGATCACTAGCCTTCTGCATTTTCTTGTCTTGATCAGTAGCAAAGGAGCTCGATCGACTACTCTCCCCAGTCGATCTCTGTTAATTTGCACTGCTACCAATAAATAACATGCGTTGGAAATTAAGGAAAGAAAAGCAACGATGGCTGCTATGATAACCACGGGAAGAAAGAAAAAAGAACGCTGAAGCAACTTCCCTGCGCGTTGCTAGATCAAATTACCAAAAAAAGAGAGAAAAAAAAGGAGAGAACGAAACAACGTAGAGCAAATTAGAAAGGAGAAAGGAAGCCGTGCTTACCAGGTCTTTATCGCAAGGTCCGATTTGATGCTCTGATCGAAGAATTTTATTACTACACCTAAACAGGTCCTGACGATCTAATATGAGCTCTGTTTTAAATTGCTCGATTAAGATGCTGTTCAGACTTTATTTATATAGGACGTATGGCCAGGAGTCCGTATGATATATGAACTCGGCTTCAATACACATCAGACCACACACATAATCTGCTAGGGTCATTTTGATGGCCAGCTAGCTTGTGGATCAAACCATATACCATACGGAGATGGGTTAATCCTCCGAATCAATACTACTGAATATTTCAACGAGTGTAGCTCGTCCTGCTTCGCGTACAGACTACACTCGGTGGGGGGCATCTGTTTGATGATTTTTTGTGCTAAAAATTCATAGAAGAAATAATAAATTATTGGGTATTAATTTTATATGAGAATATTATTCGCAGCCCAAATTTACTAAATACATGTGGGGCGTGTCTCTATGATGTATGGGTCCAGAAAAATTCAAATATCGCATGACATCCAAATATAATCAATATTGGACTCGTTTTGTTCAAATATTTTGAGTAGAGACCATAAGTACAAACGGATTTTGAATAGGATATATCATATGAAAAGTATGAGCTATCAAAGATTATATGGGGGAGAAAATTGATTAGTGCTAGCCATATGGTTGGTTGGTTGCTTTTGATAATCACGTCAGATTGATGACGATTATATCTAGATTATCGGCAAGCACAGCCAAGGCGTGCAAATGATGTCCAGGGCCACTGTCATTAGCGCATTATTTGCTTGCTAATTAAGTACCATGTTTGTTAAGCATGTCCATTATCCAGAGGAGATCAAATATTTAAGCGTGATTAGCCCAAGATTTGCGGACGCGGTTGAGAGTCTCAGCTTGATCCATCCATCGTTAGCTCTGCCTATAAAAGGCACCGACTCCGTCCCTCGTGACGGAGAAAGGAGAGGAACACACAGCGGAAGCGCTGCACCATTAAGTAGCAATATATGCCCTAGAGGTACACACCCGCACCCACATATATTCGCAGAGAGATCAAAAAGAAGATGCATGCGCATGGCACAAGGTGCGTGATCGCGGATCAGCAACCTGTAGTCGCCGGCGCTGATGGCATCTCTATCGGTGAGTCATCAACAACAAGCTGATCTCGTTCTCCGTCAAGCTGCTTATCCAAGATAACACAACAACGTCGTAGTGCTGTGCAGATATTATGCATACCCCGGCTTTATCTCCTAGAGGGAGCAAATATACACCGTAGCGTTGTGCAGTTGCACAGCCCGGACGGTAAATCAGTAAAGTGGAGAACTGATGAATATGTCGTGGATGCGTTGTGAACTTGTAGCCATGCATAAAAGTACCCCAGCGGCGCATACACACACGTCATCTTTGTCAAGCGATTAATATGGGCTGCAAATAAATACAAGATGAGCCTAACCCTCGTTGGGGTTGGACCGTCTAAATTATCAATATCAAATATTGGATGAGATATTTATTTGTATAAACTTGGGATGAGTTTGAGTCTTATTGGTATCAGACCAACCATGATTTATACATATCTATATTCATGCCGGAACAGTTACATATTTGCCTCGTGCATATCATGTACGGGAGCAATTCTATCCCTCTCCAAATTCTACCAGATGGACGGGAGCAATTCTCACAATTATTGAAGATAAGCATTATTCGCTAAATAAAACAATGCTAGCCATGAGGGCGAGGCGTGCAGATTTAAAATACACGTCGACATCATCGCCGAATGTCGACGAGTTGAAATGGCCGATTCATCAATATTTATGCTATGTCTGAGACCGACGAGGCCGGACAACGTATTGGCTAAGAGCCAATAAGGCTGCAGCCATTCACTCATTTCATTTGTCTATGACCAACGAGGCTAGACGAAACCATGGCCGAGTGCCGACAAGGCCAGGTCACTATACAATTAACACGTCTAAAATGGACAGGAGCCAGATACACCGTTGCTAGGCACCGACTATGCAAAAGCAACCACAAAATCCATGTTTGATGAAGGCCGGGGTACATGACTGGGCACCGACGAGGCAAAGGTCACCCACTTCACCAAATCCCCTCCTCACACAGACGTGATGGTAGTGTACTATGACCGGGTTTTGGTGAAACAAAGCCACCCGTTCCACATTCACTATATTCATCGTTAAATCTGCACCAGTCTCAACCTTCGGCGAGCAAACAATTTTGAAGACGACGATCACAAAGCGCAGCTTTATCGGAGGTGTTCCATAGGCTCGCTCATATGGATGTAATTAACCGGCAGCCTCATTGCTAGGCACCGGGAATCAGCGGACTGCACGCAATCTCCAGTCAGCATACCTTTCTATTAAGCATTCCCCACGAAGGCAAAAGGCGAACTCCTGCAGGAGCCCTCATGTATTTGTAAACATTCATGTTAATGAATCGTGATTAATAAAATACAGGGTTTCCTTATTTTCTATGTGTTCGTCGTTTTGTTTTCATCAAACAGGGGGTAACCTATTATCCCGTGCAGTTGGTATAATTTCACCGCACGGGATAATAGATTGTCCCGTGTGATCGGCCTTATTGCACCGCACGGGATAATCGATTATCATGTGCGGTCGGCCCGCCCGCACGTGAAAATAAAGATTTTCCCAGACGAGGAGCTGCAGGCGGGCCGGGCGACCGCACGGGATAATCTATCCAACCGCCCGGAAAAATGGGTATTGTAGCAGTGATGTATCTATTATAATGTGGTAATGCGTGTTGAGTTATGATCCAAATTTATTTGCACATAATAAAGGCTAGGTTCTGCTGGAGCGAAACGGAGGCCCGTTTGAAGCCGTAGGCTTGGGCCGGAGCGAAGCGGATCATTATCCTTTAGGGTTTCACATTCATATATACCTCTTGCAAGCCGTCGTTCAACATTATAATCTCACCCCGATATAGTGAAGTTATTTTGCTGGCTGACTCCCGTGGTTTTTTCTCTCCTGCTTTGGAAGGGTTTTCCACGTTAAATCTCATGTCTTTTGTGATTGATCTATTGTTCTTTATCATTTATTTTCCTATCGTTTTCTAACAACGCTAATTTCGTCAATGACTAAAATAAGATGCAGGCTGCTTCGTATATGTACAGTTTTGACTCTGGACTCAGAGTAAAATCTTAATATTATCTTCTGTGCTATAAAAACGAAAAACTGCACAAATGCAGACATATGGAGATGCATATCATTCGTTCAAGCATATGTCAATAGGAAATTGATCCTTTTCCTATTGACATAAATTAATTTAAATGTCCTCGACTGATTTTCGATCACACATGTACAGTTAATTAATTAGTGACCTATTTGAAAAGAGGAAAGAAACATCATAACGCACAAATAGATGTATATCGAGATAGCTAGCACGGCACATTTATTATACGTATGTATACCACAAGAGTCTTGTCAAGCCGCGCTCACATTTATTTTCACACACCCAGGCTCACCTGTGATTAGGCACTGAACATACTATCATGATCTCTTTAACCTGAATCCTAGTCTCTGTGAACGCCATCATCCGAATATCAGAAATTCAAAAGTATTTATATACTATTTTCTTACGGGTCATCGTCATCAAGCACTGATCAACCTCGTGATCCTTCCTGCAGCCATTTCTCATCCTGCGTCCGCGCGAACAACCGGCGACGGTCGAGTATAAGCACTACCCTCACTGATTCCTGATGTCTCTAAGGCCTAATTAAATACCTAGATAGATATATATTGACTTTATCTTTCATGTTAGTGCCAATTAATTTACTGCCATTCCATGCATATGCAGTGCGTGTCCGGCCATACTGTTTATTTTACTCCATTATTTGCATCCTAGCAATCCTTGATCTCTCACTGTGCGTGTCTACATGTAGCAATATGTTTACATATATAGCTAGCTTGTGGAGTGATGGTTTTTTCGCCAACACGCAACATGGTTGCACGTTAATATAATAGAAGGAGCTTGTGGAGAGATGGCTAGCTTGTCAACTGTATAGCCATCCTCATAACTGACAATTTAGTGAGTTCGTTGTACTGTTCGGTCCTTTGTTTTATTAATTAAGAAATCAACTGAGCTGATAGGCTTGCAAGGATAGTAAAAAATTCGGACCGACAGTCGAACCGGTGATGCTATTGATTTATCGGTTCACCAGTTTGACCAATGGATCACTAGTTCAATTAATTGTGGGTCAATCTAATAATATGTTCAAGAGATTTGCTCTGGTGCAGCAAAAAGTATCTCGAGGTACCGATACCTCACGGTACTAAATCGTTTTCGATCGTTGGATCTAGCTAGGCATGATAGACATTGTTAGGTCCAATAATCAGAAACAATTTGGTACCGTGAGGTACTGGTATCTTAAGGTACTTTTTGTCACACGTTTGATCGTTCGTCTGATTTAAAAAAGTTACGTAATTATAATTTATTTTGTTATGAGTTATTTTATCACTTAAAATACTTTAAGCATGATATATTCTTATATATTTGCATAAAATTTTTGAATAAGATGAATTATTAAACATGTGTTTAAAAGTCAATAACGTCATTTATTAAAAAAAGGTTGGTAGCTGGCGAGAGAGCAAGCAGCACGTGTGGGGACTGGGAGAGGGTTGGACGCGAGCTGTTTCCTGGTGTCTTAAACTCTAAGGACAATGGGCCGACCCAATACTGCTGAGGGCCCAACTTCAGATATGCAGCCCAAGACTACTTGATCTGAAATTGATCGCTAGTAGGACAGATCGGCATCGACGGTTAATCAGACGATCAGAAATCTGATCTTGTTGATCGAATGAATGCCCCTGATCGGAGTTAGTCGGACGACGATCAGATATCATTGGAATGAACAACCACTGCGTTGCTGCACATCCATTTCCTGATGCCTCATAAGCCCCTAAATAGTATATGCGGCATGGAAATACCGCATTGTAATGATCATGAAGATGAAAGAGTAATATTGTGGTACTCTCAGACATTGTCTCGGTGGTAGCTCTCGCCTTCTAGTGCGGTTAGGATGGATATATATATGCTGGTATATCTCTTATAATCTCTTTTTCTAAAAATTAACCAGGGAAATTTTACAGACTATGCTCTTGATCTGCTGGTATATATAGTGCATCCATTATGTCTTGTACGTACGTGCTAATATGCTCGTTAGATGGTGTGGCTTTGTGATGAACCAGCTTGACCCTTCTTGTATACATTTGAAACCTACTATAAAGGAATAATCAATAGTAAGTTTTGTTAACTATATTCAGTAGTATTCAGTTAGTAACAATAGTGCAATACTAGACGAGCACACAAGCATGCATTCACTAATCTGCAATAAACAAAAAAGAATGGGAAAAGGTTCACTCCCACACAGAAGGACAAAAATAGTACTTCCTCCGTTTCATATTATAAAACTTTCTAGCATTGCCCACATGCATTCATATATATGTTAATGAATGTAGACATATATATATATATATATATGTTTAGATTCATTAACATCTATATTTATGAATGTGTGCAATACTAGAAAGTCTTATAATATGAAACTGAGGGAGTATGAAGCATCATAATTACTTATGTTGCGAAGTGCGTATATTGCTTGTTTGAAAGATACCCTCACGGTTTTCTGAGAATCAATTTAATATTTGAATGTCGTTACTCCAGAAAATTACACTGAATGAAGAGTAAACTCTTGCTGATTGTTTAATTTGTCGAATGCTGCTGTGCAGAGATTGATCATTAATTCTTTCTTACACTGAAAGCAAATCATACAAGTGGATATATCATGGATGCTTCATGCATTCCAAAAATTATCCTGTAGAAAATGCTACACGTTGACAAAGGAGAGGTGATATAAACAGGCACAAAGATAGACCAACCCAAAGCGGACAGGTTTCTATGAAGATTACGCAATAATTAATCTTCGGCAACCTTAACCTGGCATTGCAGTTGCTCTGTCGTTTGGAGGAGGCATATGCACCTCTCGGACTCGGAGTACCTTGTGGCTGCCATGCGCTCACGCAGGAATGTCACACAGCGGGAGTGAAAACCTTTTTCACGGGTGCCATGCTCTGCTGCACTGTGCCACTAATCACCTGAGCTACATATGAATTGGCGCATCGCGTGGATGCGTAGTATCAGCGGCTGATCACACGTTGGCGTGCGAGACCAAACGTAGGTTGAGGCGGTAACGACGCACAGTGACGTCTTTGGTCGCAGCAACGGCTCCTGATACCTTCCAAGCCTAGATAGCCGACTTTGTCTACGTACATGCGTTATGCGGGGAGGAGCACACACCAACTTATAGAGAAGAATAATAATTGTGACTAGTTAGGGACTAGTTGCGATGGCTGAGAGAGTACAAATAATCAATTGTGGGCTAATTCAATCTTAATTTACTATAAAAAAGGGGGAAACTGCATATATACGATCGAGAAGCATCTCCCATCCTTTTCTTTTGAACATAAATTATAGATATCTAACTATCAACTAACACCACACCTGGATGCTCCTATACTATGAGAGAAAACAGCAACAGCGAGAATGAACTCTTCGAGTTGACAGCGGTGGGCAGAAAGGCAAGCATCAGCTGCTTTCGCAGGATGTGCAAGGCGGGAAGGTACGCGGAGGTGGTCAGATATTGATGTGTGTCATCGGTGTCATTACTATTACGAGGCGAGAGTTTTCGGAGAGAGGTCGAAGCCTGGAGGTGAAGACGACCAAATACTTACGGTGTGACAGTACATATGCGTAATTAATTATGTGACATGTGAAGCCAAGTCAATTAAGGTAGGCCCACAGGATAGAGAAAGGAAAGGTGAAAACATGGTGCACTGTAACACTGAAATTAGTGAATTTTCAGGAATTTAAGCCTTCCCCTCTGAGAGTTATGCAGGAGTACTACTTGAAGTGACCGTGCACATCGTCGGTATCTCAGTCCAAAGGCCCATTTTTGTACATGATGTTTCAATTCACCATCGTAGTCATGCATGGCATGCCACCGCGTTGGTCAATAGTCATACTACTACCAAGACATTTCAACCACCAGTCAAGCCACTGCATCAACATGAGAAAGACATTCACAAGTAGTAGGACTGAAACGAATGCGCTACCTAAGACCTTGCTAGAATGAGCAACCATCGTGTTTCTACACATCCACTTCCAGATGCCTCATAAGCCCCTTGTAGTATATGCAACATGGAAATACCTAATTGTAATGATCATGAAGATGAAGAGTAACATTGTGGTACTCTCAGACAATGCCTTGGTGGTAGCTCTCGCCTTCTAGTACGGTTAGGATATATATATATATATATATATATATATATATATATATATACACACACACACACACACACACACACACACACATACTAGTATATATATCTCTTCTACTTTTGTTTTCTAGAAATTAACAAGGGGAACTTTACATTTCAATTGCATTATGCTCTTGATCTGCTGGTATAGTGCATCCATTATATCTTGCATATGCTAATATGCTCATTAGATGGAGAGGCTTTGTGATGAACCAACTTAACCTTCTCATATACATTTGTAACCTACAATATTGATAGTTTTATGGCATTCATAAATGAATAATCAGTAGTAAGTTTTATTAACTATATTCAATATTCAGCTAGTAACAATAGTGCAATACTAAATGACATACACTCGCGCGCGCACACACAAGCATGCATTCTCTAATCTGCAAAATTATGAGAAAGAATGCAGGGAAAAGGGTCACCCCCGTACAAAAATAGTATGAAGAATCGTAGTTACTTCTGTTGCCAAGTGATTACTGCTTCTTTCAAAGATACCCTCACAGTTTCTAAGATCAATTAATATTGTAGTGTCTTTACAAAAAAAAATATACACTGAATGAAGAGAAAACTCTTGCTGTTTGTTTGTTCAATGCTGTTGTGTGTAGAGATTAATCATTCGTTCTTACACTGGAAGTAAATGACACGACTGGATGTCATGGATGCTTCATGCATTCCAAAAATTATCCCATAGAAAAGGCTACACTTGACAAAGAAGAGGTGATACCATTATCTAAAAAAAAAAAGAAGAGGTGATACAAGCTGGCACAGGGACGGACCAACCCAATGCAGACTTAAGATTACGCAATAATCTGCTGCAACCTTAACGAGATGACAGCTAGCATTGCACTTGCGCGCTCTGTCGTTTGGAGGATGCACCTCTCCGAGTATCTTCTGGCAGCTATGTCACCTAGCACACAGGGAAGTTGAGCTCACTGGTGGCCGGTTCGTAACCCCATATACTCCCGGTTTTGTAACCGGGAATATAAATTCCCGGATGAAATAACCGGGAATAAAAATCCATCTTTAATCCCGGTTGGTAATGGACTAAAGATGGGTAGGGCCATGTCACGATTGTTTTTTTTGCTTGTATCTATTCCCCACAAAAATCTACCCAAACCATTCACAAATTATGCTCAATAAAATCATCAACAAATCATACACATCCACAATCCGCAAATCATACACATCATTAGCACCTGAGGTTCTGGGTTCGACTCCCCATGAGAGCGAATTTTCTAGGATTTAACGGCGTTGTGCTTTCAGTGGTAGGCGACGTACCCGTCGACAGCGAGGTGCCTGTGGCGACTTCGTCAATCTCGAGAATTTACCAGCCCAGTCTTCGAAGATGCTCATAGGGGTAGGGTTTACGTGCGTGCGTTCATAGGGGTGAGTACGCGTGCGTTGTGAGTGTCTGCGTTGTACTGTGTAATTCTAAAAAAACAAATCATACACATCATCCACAAATCATACACATCCACAATACACAAATCAATCACAAAATCATCCCCAAATCAACAAGAAAAAATTCCAACAAAATATACAAATCATTCACTACAAGAGATACAAATAAAAAAATCACTAGCTGCCGACCGGTCATGCCCCGCCTTGCGCCCAGCTGCCGCGCGGGCTGCCGCTGCCCGGCCGTGCGCGGCCATGCGCCCGCCGCCACCGGGGACGGCCCTCCCTTCGCGCTCGCCACCGCTGGGGGCAGCCCTCCCACCACGCGCGCTGGCCGCCACCCTCCGCCGCCGCCGGCCGCCTCCCCTCTGGATCCAGCGGAGGGGAGGCCACGACCGCCGCGTGCGAGCCGTGGCCCACTGGAGGGGAGGGGAAGAGGGGGAGAGAATGAGGGGGATTTGGAGGAGGTGAAGAGGATTTGTGGATGAGTGGAGAGGAGGATAAGAGAAAAGAGATAAGGTTCGGGCGGAGGACCAGGCGTTCTCGGCAGATTTTTTTTCACCGATTTATTTTCCCGGTTATTTAACAACCAGGATTAAACCGGGACTAAAGATCAAAAGGTGACATCAGTTCTTTAAACCAAACAAAAAATATTGTTTAGTCCCGGTTCTTATTTAAACCGGACCAATTGTAGATTTTTGACAACCGACCAAAGATGGTTTCTCCAGTAGTGCCTCTTTCTAACGGGTGCCATGCTATGCTCCACTGTGGCATTAATCACCTCAGCTACACATGAATTGGCGCATCGCATGGAGGCATGGCCAATGTTGCAGTATCTACGGCTGATCACACCTCGGCATGCAAGACCAATTGTAGGTGGACACGGTGACGACACACACAATGACGTATTTGATCGCATCAACGGCTCCTGATACCTTCCAAGCCTAGATAGTTTGAGTCTACATGCATGCATGTATTATGTGGGGAGGAGCACACACCAACTTATAGAGAGGAAATAATTTATTGATGCAGAACATCGATCATCTCTCTGCTTCGCATGTGTAAGGGTATTTATGGGCATTCGCGGTGAAAAAAAATTTTAACCATCTAGTTGTTGAACGCAAGCAACAGTTGGGAATGTTTCAACGACAAGCTGCTTCATGAGTATTCATTACTCTTCCCTTTAAAAATTGGTAATCACTTTGGATTTAAAACTTGTATCAAAATATATAAGTGACGATTTTAAAGTATTGTTTGTTTCATCAATTACTTCTTATTCAATTTTTCTTCTCGTCTAACATCCAACAACCCTCCCACCGACATATATACATCCCTCATTTTATTTCCCGTCATAATTTAGCCCATTAGTCATAAAGTAACCGCCTATATGATGGGAAGGAGTAATAACAATCCATCTCAATTTTTTGGAAGAGAGCAAAAATAAGTACAAGAATTAAGTATCACAATTTATTTTGATAAAAAGAATCAAAGAGCCATCTGGTTTATAGATCAGTCCACTTGACTGCTCAAAATGGACTGATCGAATCTATCAATTTCATAATGCATATGCACGCCCCAAGTCCGGCCTTGCTATTTGTACTGCAACATGGATCACACGATCAGCTCATCACTTCATCAGCATTCTGCTCCAGGAGCACAGATCACCAAGAAAAATATGTTTTGGCCAAGATCGCCATGACGACCTTGTCGAGGCAGGCTACACACGACCAACAGTTGCCTCATGCATTAAGGGTGAGAATGGGAATGTGGCACGTCCAGTGATCGCAATGCCTTCCATGCCCCATTCAACGTACATGTACTCAATCCACCACTACTACTACCATGCATGGGCACATGTACTGATTGCTAGCTTCTTACCTTGGGACACTCGATCAACTAGCTAGTTACCAACCCGGTATATATAGATGGTTTTCAGAAGCTACCATATATACCCTTGTTGACTGGACTCATTTTAGGTACATTATACTGGTAATATATACTGCTAGTACAATAAGTGTAACTTAGAAACTGTTCATAAAATTAAAAACCAATATTTTAGTAAATTCGTGTTTTGGTGACAAAAGTCATCCCATTGTGGTGGTTGGTTGTGGCGCGTATGGACTGTATACAGGATATAAATGTGGAGCCATGTGTGTTGTCAATATTCCCACGCTTATTATATATACACATGCAGAGGCATTTGTAAAATGCAACGAAAATTCAGAAGCAGCCAAATGAAATTCAATAATTAGAAACCCACACATGCATTGTTAAGACTATGTTCATCGCTTCAAGTTAGGTATGAGAGAGTGGAGTGGAAGCAGATTTCGTATGTGTTGCATAGTTGGTTTTAAAGATAGGCTAACTTGATCTAACTGACATAAAACCCATATTTAAAAGGGTTAATTGGAACCATGCCGCTACAAATATGATATTTTAGATAAATGTCACTACTATTCACAATATCGGTAACGTGCCACCAGAATTTAGGGAAATTGGAACCGTGCCACTATGTCACTTTTTCCGCTAAAAATCTCCGTTAGCCTCAATTGTACGTGAGGAAGAAATTAATAAGAGGTAGGATGGAGGAAGATGGAACTGACATGTGGTTCCCATGTATAGGGGTCTAACGGAAAACATGACAGAGTGGCATGTGGCACGTAACCGACATCGTGAATAGTAGTGACATTTTTTAAAAATGGCATATTTATAGTGGCATGGAACCAATTAACATTTTTTTTGTGGGGAACTGACTAAAAATCTTAATTGTAGGCTCTTGGTAACACTTTGTCTTCCCTACGACCTTTCCTCGATTTTGTCTTTCATGGTTACTCTGAAATAAGGATGGAAAGTTTGCTAGTTCAATTCTAAAATTGATGAAATGTATTCTGTTGGTCAGTTTTGACCTTGATGGTTTGGTAGCATGTTTGGAAATGCTACATGCATGTATGTGGTCTGTACCTAATTTAGTAGCATATTTACTACTAATATTGCACCTTCACCTAATATAGTAGAAAGCCGGCCACATTCAAATATTTAATCTGCTTAGTTGTATAACTTGTTGTCGGTTTCTTCTAATGCACAGAGAAGGTTACTTAATTTATGAGGCTTGTTCCGGTCCAGCGAAATGTACCGCCCGATACAAGTACCTGTAGGTACCAGTTGCAATCTGACCGTTCAATACATGGGGGTACGATGGGGTCGACATAGTTCTTCCTCGTGGTCGTGGCCATTCCATCCCCTCCAGCTGCAGGCATCCTCCATCTCTTCGCTGCGGGTGCAACTTTTCTCCTTCCATCCCCTCTCGCGCAGCTGTCCTGGTCTCACCCCTACCTCGATCTGCGGTCCTCGGTGGATATGACGTCGCAAAGCTACGCGGCGGCGTCGTGGAGGTCTCACCCCTCTCAATCCAAGGCTGCGCGCCGGCGGCGGTGGCCAGGGCAAGCATGGTCGCAAAGGATGCGCCCGACTGTGTCGCCGCTACGGCGGCGTAGTCTCCTCTCCCAAAACGGCTCGGCAACTCTCAACTGTGAACTTGCTCTGCAGCATTGAGAATGCGAGAACACGGCACCCTATCTTTGTTCCTCTGCATCTGATTTCTATTGTGTGTTATGTTGTGCAGTACCCATAAATCTATTCAATCAACTTATCCTGGGATTTGTTGATTGTCCAATGAAAGATCCAGTGGAAAAGAACCGCTATATCTGTGACACGGCAATATTATGAGTTTTCTTTTTTGACAGAGGACCCAATTACTTGTTACTGCTGGCAGCCTAGCCCTGCTGTATTTTTTTTCTCCTCCACTAACAATTTTGAAGTAACATTTGATAACTTGATATACTATTTTTTTTTAGATAATGAACTTGATAACTTGATATACTATATATACATATAATGTTCAAAGGGGATTTGACAGATTTAATAACTTGCTATCTACCTTCACGATGAAACAGAGCAGTGAGCACACTTCTCTGCATCATGTTCTAGGCACTAGAATTTGGCACCCGTTAAATTAGTGAAATCGGTGAATAGATGATTTATGCAGCTTACATCGAATCAGTTTGTGTCTATACCGAATGGATGAGAAAAGCTCACTGACTTTTACTAAATAAGAGATGCCATCGAATTCTCTGAACTTTGCTAAACAGGAGTACTGCGGATGCCTAAAATTTCAGTGAAGTTTTCTGAACAGGAGGAAGCAGCAGCCTCTGTTGCCGCATCAGCCCAAGGTCGCTGCTGCCTAGAAGTCCGTCACGCTAAGCTTGTCGCCGGCGCTGCTTCTTCGTCGAGCTCGTAACGAGCTCTCTCCCACGTGCTCAAGAAGTCAAGATCTTGCCGTTCCAGTCGCGACCCTGAGCTAGGTCTAGCGCCCTGAAGTCGTTGGCGGACAGGTCTGGACCGGGACTGGAAAGGGAACAGTTGGGATGGGGCAGGATGGTGGCAGCAAGTTGCAACGAGGGAGGTAGAGATGTCCAGTTTGGATCCGGCCAGCGAGCTTAGCCGCGCCGCCGCCATTGAAGCGCCTCACAGGGAGGTGTGGATTGTGGTGTTGGGGAGGAGCGGACCATGCGAAAACCCAGCTTTGCCCTTCCACCTGTTCGGTGAAGGGGAGGTACCATTGAGGAGATTTTGGTACCAGGCAGTACCGAGAATTCTCATCCGTTAGATCGAGCTCAATGGATGGCTCTGATTACAGGTACCGGGAGGTACCACCAGTCATGATGGACTGTAAAAAAACTCTTAATTTATATATCTATTCGATGTTTAGTACTGTGTGCAAAATGACTTTAATTCTTTTTCTCTCCAAATTTGATTTGTTTCTTTATCTTTAGCAATTAGTTATTGGACTAAGCATGAAACTGTAATGCAAACAACATTTGTGTGTTCTCTTCCCTCTAATACCACCATTAAAGTCATGTTTGTCGTTTAATCCATTCAGCTAGTACTTGTTTTGTTTGAATCGATGCACTAATACGTGTAGGCAAATAGCTCAAATAATGCAATAGCTATATTTATGACCCTATCGGACAACTTTGAGCAGGTGTGTTTTGGAAAAGAAACGGTAGCCACTGATCTATCGTCCAGCCAAAAACATGCCCGGAAATTCCCTGCTTGAGGAAGTGATTAATTTCTAGACGAACTTTCACATTCCAGAACTATTTGAAAGCGAAAGTATTCCTGTAGATTGCAATTACTGATAGGGGAACATGATAATTCAGCTAATATTGATCATTATTATATACTGTAGATATGAAAGATGCTAATATTGATCATTATATATTGTAGATATGAAAGATGCATTATCACAGTACTACAAGTACATGAAAACAATGTTCCGGCAGTTCCCAAAACACTTGTTTTTTTTTTTTGGTTTCTTCATGTAATTCAATCTAATTGCAAAAGATGCAAACACTTATTGTGCTTCTATGCTCCTCGCTAAAAAACCATGCACGGATATTAAAGCACATGAGTGGTCTAGATTGAAAGTAAGTTATGAGATTAATCATCATCAGGGAGGGGCAATGTCGTCCAAAAAGTAAAGGCCATATTCCTATGCCTTTCCATGCACACGGGTCCCCTTTGTCCATCTCGCGGCACGGCTTCCCCGTTCATTCACGGCTCTGCCCAAGCCTTCTCGCTGTACTACCTCATAGAAGAATAAATCGACAGTATTGTGCAAGAAGCAATTTGTTTAAAGAACAAATTTGCTATAACACATGTCATTATGTATGAATCGAACTGTTTCCGTTTTCTTTTAGGGGGCTATCAGCTGTACGACTTTTGAAGGAAATAAATTTCAAATGGTGGAGTTTATAAGCGGTAGCTCATGTGTCCAACAAGCTGTGAGACCTTGTTATGTTTTTTCATCAGTCTTCTCCCTCTAAAAAAATCACAGAAGATTCAGTACGGACTGAAGTTGATGATCTTGGTTTCCTAAGGATGAACATATAGAGGCATTTCTGTATTCATAGGTCCTTTTCACGACCTCTCTGTAAATGAGTTCAACTTCGACACACTGGTGGAGAAACCATCTTTGGTCGGTCGGCCGAAATCCACAATAGTCCTAGATCCATTAATAACCGGGACTAGTTGGTGGCTACAACGGGCATATGTGATCTTTAGTCCCAGTTGGTAACATCATCTTCTTTAGTCCCGGTTCTAAAGATGTCAGACGTTGTCATGCCCCCCAGGATCTTTAGTCCCGGTTGGTATTACCAACCGGGGCTAAAGATCGCGGCGGTTGGTAACACCAACTGGGACTAAAAATCCCCCCCTTTATATATGTCTTCTTCCTCCTCCAGCCTGAACAAGCTTCAAAATTTCTCTAAGAAAGAGGGGAGGTCAAGCCAATTTTCTTGTGAAATTTTTTTAGTGATTATATACAAATCGGAGGTGTCTAAAAGGTTAGTAACTTCATCCTCTAATGTTTTTTGTTGTTATATTACTTTTGGAGCTATGTTTCACACATTTTTTTTTGTCTCCAAAACTTTGTTGTAAGTTGATGAGAGAGAAAATTTGTGTGGGAAGAAGAATATATAGAAATTTCGTTTGTTTACTTAAAAAAGTTTTATTCTCATAGTTTAAAATATGATGAAAATTAATCTTAAAAAATAGAAAACAAACTTAATTGAAAATTAGGAGAAGTACAACATTAATATTAGTTTAGAACTTCAAAAATTGTTAATAAGAATTGTTTGTTGGATTATTTTATAATTATTAATTGTATGAGTAATGATATGTCATTATTGTATGCTTGTCGAAAGAGTTTTTAATTATTTTATCATTATTGTTTGACTATCATTATTGTACGAAAATTTATTTATGTACGATTTTTTTTCATTTCATGTAGATGGATCGGCAATGGATGTACGCTGACCGGCGGTCCAAAGAGTTTATCGAGGACGTGCATTATTTTTTGAGAGTGGCCGAAGCTAACAAGCGTAACGGTTTTATTTGTTGTCCATGCAATAAGTGTAAGAACCAGAAGGACTATTCTGCATCCAGGACTATTCATTTCCACTTGTTTAAGTCGGGGTTCATGCCAAGCTATAATTGTTGGACATCCCACGGCGAGCAAGGGGTTGAAATGGAAGAAGATGAAGCGGAGGACGAGAACATTCCCGACTGGGCTCAGTACGCTGGATTTGAAGGAAATCAAACGGGCAAGGTGGACAGGGATGCTGGCGATAACGACGCTGCGGATGATCTTGGTCAGATGTTGCAGGACGCAAAGGAGGACTGTGAAAGTGAAAAGGAGGCACATAAATTAGAGCGGATGTTAGAGGACCACAGAACGTCGTTGTACCCAGGTTGCGAGCAGGGGCAAAAAAGTTGGATACCACTCTGGAGTTCTTGCAATGGAAGGCAAAAAATGGTGTTAGTGGCAAGGCATTTGGCGATTTATTGAAACTCGTCAAGAACATTCTTCCGGAGGGAAACAAATTGCCCGAGACAACGTACGAGGCTAAGAAGATACTCTGCCCTCTAGGACCAGAAGTTCAGAAGATTCACGCATGTCCGAATGATTGTATCCTATATCGCGGTGAGGAGTACGAGAACCTATAAGCATGCCCTGTTCTTAAAGCACTACGATACAAGATTAGACGAGAGGATCCAGGTGAAGTTGACGGGCAGCCAACGAAGAAGAGAATTCCTGCTAAGGTGATGTGGTATTTCCCTATAATATCACGGCTAAGGCGTTTGTTCAGGAACAAGGGGAATGCTAGAATGATGCGTTGGCACGCTGAAGAACGTCAACAGGACAGGATGCTGAGACACCCCGCTGATGGTTCGCAGTGGCGAAACATCGACAGAAAATTTAAGACTTTGGAAAGTACGCACGAAACATATGGTTTGGTTTAAGTACGGATGGCATGAATCCTTTTGGAGAGATGAGCAGCGGCCATAGCAGTTGGCCCGTTACGATGTGTATCTACAACCTCCTCCCTTGGCTATGCATGAAGAGGAAGTACATAATGATGCCGATTATTATTCAAGGCCCCAAGCAACCTGGTAACGACATCGATGTGTACCTAAGACCACTAGTCGAAGATCTTAAACTGTTATGGAAGAAGGAAGGTGTCCCCGTGTGGGACGAGGACAAACAGGAGGAGTTTAACCTACGAGCACTGCTGTTCATAACCATCAACGATTGGCCTGCACTTAGCAACCTATCCGGGCAGTCCAATAAGGGGTATAAGGCTTGCAGTCACTGTATGGATGAAACAGAAAGTACGTATCTTAAGCACTGTAGGAAGGTTGTGTACATGGGTCATCGTCGATTCCTTGCTGCAAACCACCCAGTACGGAAGAAAGGTAAGCACTTTGAACATAAGGCGGACCACCGTACGAAGCCTAAACATCGCAACGGGAAAACAGTGTTTGCTATGGTGAAAGATCTTAAAGTAGTGTTTGGAAAGGGGCATGGCAGCTAGCCTATAGAGAGCGAAGATGGTCACGCGGCGATGTGGAAAAAGAACTCCATATTTGGGAGTTACCCTATTGGAAATTCTTGGACGTCCGCCACACAATCGACGTGATACACCTCACTAAGAACCTTTGCGTAAACCTTCTTGGCTTCCTAGGTGTATATGGAAAGTCGAAAGATACACTGGAAGCACGTAATGATCTGAAGCATATGGAACAACGCGGCGACCTTCACCCGGAACCAAAGAAGAAAGGAATCCATTACTTGAGTCCAGCGAGCTACACTCTTAGCAAGGCAGAGAAGGAAAGTATGTTCGAATGCTTGGAGAGCATCAAGGTACTATCTAGATACTCCACGAATATAAAGCGAATAATAAGCACGAAGGAGAATATGTTCACAAACCTAAAGTCTCATGACTGTCACGTGTTGATGACACAACTGCTACCAGTTATAATAAGGGGTATCCTCCCAGACAATGTCCGGGCAAAAATAACAAGGTCATCGATCCGGATAGATTAGAAGCCCTTCAGAATGATGTGGTGCAATGTCAGCTTTGAGTTGATATTTCCACCTTTATTTTTCAATATAATGATGCATCTACTTTGTCACCTTGTCAAAGAGATCGGTATTCTCGGGCCTGTGTACCTGCACAACATGTTTCCTTTCGAGAGGTACATGGGTGTTCTGAAGAAATATGTTCGTAACCGTGCTCGTCCAGAGGCAAGCATCGCCAAGGGGTATGGAACAGAGGAGGTCATTGAATTCTGCGTAGAATTTATTGAAGACCTTCGCCCAATTGGGGTACCTGAATCACGCCATGAAGGGAGGCTACGGGGAAAGGGGACTCTCGGCAGGAAAGCAATAATGACGGTAGACAACAATTTATTCCGTAAAGCCCATTTCACTGTTCTGCAACACTTTTCATTGGTGACTTCTTACATCGAGGAGCACTTGGCTCTAGTTCACGCTAGAAACATCGGTAAGTCCGATGCATGGATTACACGCATCACATTGATACTTTCCCCGCGTGGCTGCGACAACATCTCATGGGTAACGAGACGATAAACCAACAACTAGCCTTCCTAGCGAGGGGACCATCTGGCTCGATCGCGACATTCCAGGGATATGAGATCAATGGGTACACATTCTACACGAGAGCCCAAGACATGAAGAGCATGAACCATAACAGCGCTGTTCGTGTCGACGCCATGGGACACGATGGAACAACTGGCACGTATTACGGTGCCATCGAGGACATATGGGAACTTGACTATGGTCCTCTCAAGGTCCCTTTGTTCCGGTGCCAATGGGTTAGGTTGAATGGTGGAGGCGTAATGATTGATGACAGTGGGATGACAACGGTTGACCTTAACAAGGTTGGATACTCGGACGAACCTTTTGTCCTTGCCAATGATGTAACGCAAGTCTTTTTCGTGAAGGACATGTCTAGCAAAGGAAAGAAGGGCAGACGGCCTGACGAGCCTAATCGTCACGTGGTTCTCCCAGGCAAAAGAAAAATCATCGCAGTTGAGGACAAGACTGACGAGGATTACGATCAGTTGGATGGGCAACCCCCTTTCACGGTGACAATTGACCCTAGCATCCTCCTATCAAATGAAGACACCCCTTACTCACGTAGCGATCACAAGGAAGGAACAATAGTGAGGAGAAAGTACGTGCGGTCAACCGTCACCGCCGATGTATTGCCGTAATTGTTGTGTACACGATTTATTGAATATCCATATAAATCAATTGTTGTATGGCATATGTTAATTATGTATGATTATTAGAATTTTTAACAAATTTAAATCATGCATATGCTAGTTATATACGATAATTAGAATTTTTAAAAGTTTTAAATCATGCATGTGGTATTTACATATGTTAATTAGAATTGTTAACAATTTTAAATCATGCATATGCTAATTATATATGATTATTAGAACTTTTATTAATTTTAAATCATGCATGTGGTATTTACATATGTTAATTAGAATTTTTAACAATTTAATATCATGCATATGCTTATTATATATTATACACTTAATTTACTACAGACAACAATAATTTTTCGAAGGTTTTGTCATTAATTTTTGACTTTAAATAATTTTAATGCATTATTTACTATTTTAGAAATAAATATGTAATGAAATTCAATATTCAGTGCTATTATCTGTAGTCCCGGTTCTTAACTCTAACCAGGTTTAAAAAGAATTTGGAAATAGCGGAAAAATATCTTTAGTCCCGGTTGGTGAGAACAACCGGGACAAAAGATATCTTTAGTCCCGGTTGTTCTTACCAACCGGGAGGGGTATATATATTCCCGATGCGCCCTCGTCTTCTCCACCAACACTTAGATGTTTTTTCTCCTATCTCGGCTTTTGCTTCGCCATCACTGCTTAGGGCATCCCCGCGCCGACACCGCCATCGTCTCTCGCAGTCGTCTCGCAGTCGTCGTCGTCGCCGCCTCCGCCGCCGCCGCATCTCTGGGGTGAGAGCCGCCGCCGCCTCTCTCTCTCTCGATCTCGATCTCTCTCTCTCTATCCAAACCGTCGCCGCCGACGTCGACGCGGCCGACCCCGACTCCGCCTCCCGCCGATGCCAACCCCGACTTCAACGCGGCCGCCACCGCTGACGACGTAACGTCCATGCGGCTGCCATTGCCGACGACGCCGACGCCACTGCTACGCCGCCGCCCCTACCTTGCCACGCCGCCGGGCCGCATCACGCCGCCACCGCGACACGCCGCTGCCGCACTGCCATGCCGCCGCTGCGCCACGCCGCCACCGCGCCGCCACGCCGCCGCTCCGCTGCCGCCACTGCTGCCCCGTCATTGCCGAAGGTGAACGAAACGTGAATGAACATGAACAAACGCAAACGAAACGCGAACGAACGTGAACGAACACGAACTTAACGAGAACGAACGTGAATGAAACGTGAACGAACGTGAACGAAACGTGAATGAAATGTGAACGAAACGTGAATGAAACGCAAACAAACGCGAACAAAACGTGAATGAAACGTGAACGAACGTGAATGAAACGTGAACGAAACGTGTGAACGAACGTGAAGGCACTTGAACTAAAAGTGTGAGAACGAACGCGAACGAAACGTGTACGAACGAGATAATTAAACGATTATTAAACTTAGCATATATATATATATATGATTATATATATTTGAAAACGTGAAATACAATATATGTTCCTTTGCGTTTAGACTAATACATTTTTTTGCATGTCGCAGAAAAGACGTCGTCGTCGTCGTCCCTCAACCCGAAGTGGTAGCTAGCTCTCGAAGGAATTCGCGCAGGCAAGTGATGTAAAGATTTTTAATATAAGATTATTAGATTTTTAATATAAGATTATTAGATTATTAGACTTAGCATATGTGAGTGTTAGAGATTATTAAATTATTCGACTTAGCATATGTGAGTGTTAGAGATTGTTAGAGATTTAATATAAGATTATTAGATTTTTAATATAGGATTATTAGACTTAGCATATGTGAGTCTTAGACTTAGCATATATGGTTATTACAATTTTAATATAAGATTATTAGAGTTTTAATATACGAAACTTAATTAGACTTAGCATATATGATTATCTAGGGTTCTAATATACGACACTTAGACTTAGCATATATGATTGTTAGAGTTTTAATACAAGATTAGTAGAGTTTTAATATTACGCTTAGCAAATAGGACCTATAGACTTAGCAAATATTTCTTGTATGAACAGATGGCTGATCGTGATGAGGAACAGATACTGTACGATACAATCGCAGAGGGAAGCAGCCAGTACTGGAACAAAGAAGAGGGGAAAGAGGATCCAAACCAGTACTTGAACGAGGAGAGGAACGTGGAGAGGGATGCGGAGGGGAACGGGGAGGAGGAGGCTAGTGGAAGTCAACCCTCCGCTGGACAGAAGAGGGCACGCGGACAACGAGGTGCCGCAAAGAAGCTAGAGGGTCGACACATCATAACAGAAGTGGACGAAGACGGCCGACCTAGTGCCCCGGCAGAAGTAGCCAAGAAGTACGTACGACACAACGGTTGGGTTGTGAGGGATAACGTGCCTATCAGTATGGTGTACTGGCGCATAACAAGGGTACGCGGAGATCACGAGAGCTTTGTCCCAGATTCAGAGAAAGAGATGCTGTGGACCACAATGCTCGAGACATTCACCCTTCCTGCGGGTTGTCACGTCCCAAAACGACCCTAAAATATATCCTTTAAAATTATGCCTAGAATGATTAAAATCCTTGTGAAAGCCTCCAAAAATTAAAATGTGCAAAGTAAAAGTCAAACAAGGCTTAGAGGATTTTTGTATATTTCCTGAAAGCCTAAAATGTGTAAATAAATTTTAGTGGAATTTTCAGAGCACAAATAATAATTGTTAAGAAATAAACAAAGTTGAAAAAGTTTTATAAAAAGAAAAACCCTAAAAGTCCCCCTCTCCTCCCCTCCCTTGGGCCGGCTCGGCCCATCTCCATCTCCCCCCTCTCTCTCTCTCTCCTCTCCCCCGCGGTCCATTCGGCCTCCCTCCCCGTGCACGCGCCGCTGACGGGCGGGCCCACCCGCCACCCTCGCTGACGGGTGGGGCCCACCCGTCATCCCCTTCCTCCCGCCGCTCCCGCCGCCCCGCCCGTGCCAAGCGCCGCCGCCAAATCCGCCGCATCCCACCGTCCCCGCGTGCAATTAAGTGGGAGGAATGATTCCCCGTGATTCCCTCCCCCTTTCCCCCCATTTTTCCCTCCCTCTCTCCCTTGTATTCGTTAGGAAACCCCTCCCCTAATCCCGCCGACGCCATTGATGGAGCCCGAGAATGCCGCGCCGGTTTCCTTCCTCCCCGGCCGCTCTCTCCCCTTCCAACCCTATTTAAACCCTCCCCGCACTTCCTCCGTCCGTTTCCGCCTCTCGCCGCCCTTCCTCCTCGCCGGATTCGAGCTTGCGACGTCGCTCTCTCTCTCCGCCGTCACCGCCGAGCTCTGGTCTGCCGCATCCTCGCCGATCTCGGCCACATCTCCGTTTCGGTCGCCGACCGCCGGAGCGCTGCCGTCCCGTCGACCCGAGCCGCGCCACCGCCTCCCTACGCTCCGGCCGCCTCCTCCGTCACCGCCGTCGCCCTGGGGTGAGCCGTGGACCGTCGCCTCCTTTCCCCCTTCCCTCCCCTCTCTCGGCCGCTGCTCCGCCGCGCCGGTGGTCGCCGGCGGCAACCCTCGGGGCGCGGGCGCGCCGCCTCCCGCCGGCCGCGCCGGCATAGCCGCCTTCGGGCGCGCCGAGCGGCTGCCGCATGGGGCCCGGCCGTCAGTCGCCCGCGCCCTCGGGTGCGGCTGACGCGTGGGGCCCACGGCGCCGGCAGGTGTGAGCCCGGGTGCACCCGGTCCACCGTGGACCGTGAGGCTGCCGCGTGGGCCCACTCCCGTGGGCCCGGTCCGCGCGCCCCTCCCCCTCGGCTGACGCAATAAACCCTTTTTAAATTAAAATTTAAATGAAGAAATTCGCAAATATTCATTTAAAGAGCATATAAACTTCAAATGGCCATAACTTGCCCATTTGAACTCGGAATTGGACCGTTCAAGTCTCTAATTTTTCCTTAAGAAGTTAAGAACCCATTTTTGTACTTTTTTCCTGCTTGTTATATGGAGTTTATTAGAGTAAAAGCCTTTTCTTTTCCGTTGGTCGTGTAGACGCTGCAGCTTCGGAAGATCCGCTCTACGTGGAGGTTGAAGCCGACGTTTGGGAAAGCGAGCAAGGCAAGTCACATCATCCTTGAAAATATTGAATCCCATTTTATAAAATTATTTTAGTTTAAATTATTGCATTATCGCTTTATTTAAATTCCCGCGTTATCACTGTTTTATTTAGCCATGCCTATTTACCTTTGTTATGACCTTATTATTATTGTTATTGTTATTATTACGTTGTTCACCCTAGAATAAACAAAACCCCAACTAGTGGACACTCTACTCAGGGTACCACTAGTATGAATTTAGGTAGATGCTTCGCGGGTTAATTAGGCAACATTAGGTGGTTTTACAACTCTAGACTTTGGGAATATTCATATCACCTGGACATTATGGAATGATTGGATTATTGTGGAATTGGATTCACACCTCCCCCTCTATTCAAAATCCTCAAAATAGTTTTAGGCTGGGCTTGGGGTGCATGGTTTTGATAGTAGCACCTCGGCCATATAAGGACCGGTCTTCGGGCCTCTGTTTCAAAGCACTACCGTACTTCCACATGTCTAGTGGGTAAGGCTTAGTTTGTGGCTCAGTCTGGTTATAAACAAAAGTACACGAATGGAGATGGACGAAGTCAGGGGTCGATGGACATCTCTAGGGCAAATGAAGGCTACACGAGCTGCGGCCTGGTAGTCGAGATGTCATGGCACAGGGCCGGTGTCCTGCTGCTAGGGGCTCAGTCCTGCCTACCTGTCCCGGAGGTTCCGGCCGTAGGTGGGGTTGAGTCGGTACTCTTGTCTATGGCTAGGATGGGTCGGAAACTATGTCACGTCTTCCGTCCGTATACCGTGGTGGTATGTGGCACGTGGTTACACGTGAGGAAGATGTGTCTTGTGGGTAAAGATGTACAGCTCTGATCAGAGTATAATCTATTCGAATAGCCGCGCCCTCGGTTATGGGCAAGCCGAGCAATGTACCCAAGTTGGTGTTTTAATTCTTAAAACCTGCTCAACAACTAAAATATGGAATGGTTGGCCTGGGTTGGCTTGGGACGAGCTGGGACCCAGGGTCGGGTTGCCAGTTCGGTCTGAATCATCGTAGGCCTTGGGTTAAGGCAGGTTCGTGTGGGTTCACGGCCTTGATTAATAATATTGTATAGCTCTAGGATCGTATTTACAAAATAGCTTTGAGCAACTAAGTGTCTTTTAATGCTGTTTACTGCAAACCCTAACCCCTTATATTATAACCCCCGTTGTACTCCCTTGCATTTATTCTGCACTTGTGGGTGTGTCTTGTTGAGTACGGTGGTTGTACTTAGTCTTGCTCAATTTTTTCCCAAACCCAGAAGAGGAGTTCCTGGAAGATGAAGGCTTTGGTGTCTAGCTCGTGCCTGCCGGCAAGCGCCTGTGGTCGTCGCCCTAGTCTTCCATTGTTTTTCGTTTGTCTTTCTGTGTGCTGGGCCTTCGCCGCTCGTGTATTAAATTAATTATTTACGCTTCCGCTTGTTAAACTTGAATTGTATCAACTTTTGGTGTACCTTGCCTCTTGGGACAAGGAATAATACACGCATGTAAGGAACGCCTGTTGAGTTATTTCCGGTCGTGACACGGGTACAGAGAACATAGTGAAAAGGTGGACTCTAAAGAAAATGGCAGAACAGTTTTAGAGCTTCAAGGGAGATCTCTACCAGAAATACATCTTGAAGGGGCTGACATCGAACTTCAACACGTTCCCAAAGCTAAGGGATCACTGGGACGAGTTTGTTGCTTACAAGACAGGGCAACAAGGGCAGGCGATGATGGACAGAAACAAAGAAAATGCCACCAAGAAGAAGTACCATCACCACTTGGGGTCAGGCGGCTATAGCATCGCGATGCCGAAGTGGGAGGAGATGGAGGCAAGCTTGGTTGAGAGGGGTATCGAGCCGGCCACCGCTAGATGGCCGGATCGACCGAAGTTCTGGTACTATGCTCACGTGGAACGCTTAACCTAGTTGATGGCTCCCTGGTATTCAGCGATCAGATATGCGAGGTTGCCAGTCGACTAACGGACGCAGTGGAAGCCTCTTCTCAGGGCACGTTCTGACCCGACAGAGAGAAGGACGAACACGAGGGAAAGGGGTGATTCCTTGGAAGATTGGATTCAAGGAGGACATCCACACGTACAGGAGTCAGATGAGGAGCAAGAGAGATACCGAGGCGAAGATTGCAGATCTTGAGTACAAGGTATCGAGCTACGAGCTCAGCATGCAAGAGGAGGTGGCAAGGAAGGTAGATGAACGCATGGCCACACATCGGTCCCAGGATCCCCAGCCGTACATTCCTCCTGCAATGGTCAGCCCATCAGGCAATCGTAGCAGCTGCGCCTTAACGGGGCAGGTACGATCACAGAGCATGGACGCCATGCAAACTCAGGGCAAAACCACCTGCCCCGTTGATGGGATCACTCAGCGGACACCATGTGAGCTGCATATTCCCTTCAAGAACTTATCAATCAAGGTATGCTCGTAGTTTTATGATTTTTTACTTGTCCATTCCGCAAGTTGCTGCTTATGTTGATTACTAATAGATAACCTCTCACCACGTGAAGGTGGCATCGGGAATGGCCATCCCAACGGACCCTTTAGGGACGTAACACTGCAGGCCGATTCCAGCAGGATACTCCAAGGTCGAAGTTGAGTTGGTGCAAGCCGTGTACGAGGACCTCGAGTTTGACTACCCTAAAGGAGGCGGTGAGATGCATCTACGAGACACAAGCCATGCCATTATACTATGACGCAAGCGGTACATCATCCTCCCTGGGCGACAAGCGGCGTCTCGTGCATCATCTCCTTCGGCTCCGCCATCTCCTCCTCAGGCTCCTGCACCGTCTCCTCCTCAGGCTCCAACACCGTCTCCACCTTAGGCTCCTGCACCGACTCCTCCTCAGGCTCCTGTACTGACTCCGCCTCAGGCTCCTCTTACTCAAGCTTCTGCAGTGACTCCTCCTCAGGCTGTTGCACTGACTCATCCTCAAGCTCCTCGTCCGGCACCTTCCAAGTCAAGGTCCCACCAAGCTCCACCGCCTGCCCGCACAAGAGCAACGAAGAAGGCGAAAGTTTACGCCACAGAAAACAAGCCGCCGCCATACAATTGCATGCAAGAGGAGCTTGATGCTTATGTGGCAGCAGAAGTCAAGAGGCAATTGAAGCCTCGAAGTTCAGAAAAGAAGATTCCTATAGACCCGAGTGCCAGGAAGTTCTTCAGGAGTATGTCTGCACCTGCCAAGGAGGCCATAAAGCTATCGGACTATGAGCGAACACTTAAGAAAACATATTTTGGAAAGTCCAAACCAGTCCCTCAGCCTTGAGAGCAACCAAACCAGGAGGTCGAGCCGTTGGTGACTGGTGAAGAATTTGGAATAAAAGAATTTATTTCTGACACCGGGCTAACTACGGATCAATTGCTATGAGGCGCACCAATCCCAAAGGCAGAAGTGAAATACAAGTACGAACTCGGTAAACCGCTTGTCAAGCCTGAGCAGCTACAGTCCCTACCGACACAGATGTACAAATTCCATAAACTGTACATGGAAATGAGTGACACCGGTAGAGAGATGATCGGAGCGAGGATCAGGGACGCGGACTTCTTGCAAGGAGAAGATATTCTCTGGATCAATTTCAAGGGTATCTATGAAGTATACCAGCTGGACGCCCTCGACGTCTCTATTATGAGTTGTTGGATTTTGTAAGTATCGTTCAGTAAGATTTCTTATTACGTTTCCTTTAATTAATTAGGTCCTTGTATATAAGTACACCATATATAATATACACTTCCTTTGATCGTTGTAAAATGGAGATTCAAAGGGCTCGATGGCGGGGGTTTTCGATACTGGATTCATCGATCCTCGGAAAGTAAACGTCTCAATGATCGACAAGTATCCGCAAGCCACAAAGGACAATCTCGTATATCTCCTGAAGGCGCAGCATTACAAGACGTTCATACTATTGCCGTACAACACACAGTTAGTTTTTACTGTCTTCCTACCAAATTTCCTTACCGTACGTACATGCTAAGTGTTTCATATGTCATGCATCCGACGCACATTGCAGATTCCACTGGGTCCTTTTACTCTTCGACCTGGAGGCCTGCATAGTCAATGTATATGACTCAATGGATAAAAAAGAGTCTACGTTTGACCAGGTTTTTGAACTTATAGACAGGTAATGTCATAAGTTCCAATGTTATTACGAATCTTGATATAATTAATTGCTACTACGAATCATAGCTTTAAACTCCATGTAGGGCTTGGTATCGGTTCCGTCATTTGGTCCGTGGCAATTGGAAAGAAAAACTTAGGCGGAAGTTTAAATTTCCTGTGAGTACACATGCTCTACATTTATTGAATCTCCAATTCAAATACAAGTGTATATTAATTAGATCTCTCGCCGTTTGTCATGTATATATAGTGCACAAAGCAAGAACAGGGAACTAACTCGTGCAGCTACTACGTGTGCGAGTATTGCCACTGCCTTGCAGACCAAATCATCACCACAAGAGAGCTCGATGTACGTATAAATAAATTCAAAATTTCATTGCGTACGTATTGATTTGTTGTTTACTAATCAATTTCATACATTCATAGGTTATTCGCATGAGGGATAACCTCACACACAAGGAATTTATCGCGGCGGTTCAAGAACAACTCACTGGATTCATCAACGAAAAAGTCCTTGATCCCGAGGGTGAATTCTACTACGACGGAAATACAATTCATAGGTCGTTAGCTTCTGAGATAACGACTACTACGTCGAAGTCGTAGCTATCTAGGACATAATGAATTGTAATTAATATTAATACATGTCTATTTTTCTATATGTACACATTTACTTTAGTGTAAATATATATTTTGGTCATATATATGCACATAAAATGTTAAGTGCTTTAATATATATATATATATATATATATATATATACACACACATATGCATTTGCATACATATATATTATGCATGTATATGTATTGAAACATATATATGCAACAGGGCCATGCAAATAAAAAAAAGGCAGCTCGATCTTTAGTCCCGGTTGTTGTTACCAATAGGGACTAAAGATCGATCTTTAGTCCCGGTTATTTCACCTGGGACTAAAGATAGCGATCTTTAGTCCCGGATTGGTAGTCCCGGTTTGAAAACCGGGACTACAGGGGGTTACCAACCGGGACTAATAACGGTTTCTCCACCAGTGACATCAACCCACTGAGGAAAAAAAAACAAGTTTGTGGCAAACTAGCAATCAGTTTAGAGCACGTGTGGCCACGGCTCAGTGGAGGAAGCGGACGCCGTGAGCCCGTGGTCGAGTACTAGGCGTGCGGTTGGAGATGACATGGGCTCAAGTCTATAGGACGGGATTGCCCATCCCTAATCACGATTATTATGTTAAGTACCTTTTAATCTAGCAATTTTGCTATATATTTATCGACAAATTTTCCCCCAAAAATTTGACAGATGTAATTACAGTACAATCGTAGTGTAATTACACTGTAACTTGTATGTAATTACGCTGTAACTATAGTGTAACTTGTATGTAACTTTCAAAAATCTCTCCGTAACATGTTATTTCGGTAAAATGGAGGTCGTGGGAACAAATTCTTTCACATATGTGTGTGCTATAATTTGTTTTCTTCCTCACCAAAACAAATCTTGTAATAGATCTAACGATTCAAAATTATGTGAAACTTACATATAAGTTACACTGTAGTTATATGAAAGTTACAGTGTAATTACATATAAGTTACAGTGTAATTACACTACGATTGTACTATAATTACATCTGTCAAATTTTTGGGGAAAAATTTGTCGACAAATGTATAGGTAGCCCCTTAATCTAGACCACTCATGAGCTTTAATATCCGTGCAAGTTTTTTACTGAGGAGCATAGAAGCATATCTCACACATTTACCCAAAGATTTATACGTACTTGACTACCCCCTTAGCATAAGGCCAATGTTTAAATCCCCTGCACACCTTAAGATGCATCATGCAACCCATGAATAGATAACCTTTGTTGTGGTACTTGGTATGGTACACAATGTATAGTATTAATATGTTGCAATATGGGCCTACTACAAAATAAAATAAAATATAAGGTGTTTGCCAACTCATATAAGTAAAGGAGGGAAGAATTACTTGTTTTACTTGCTTTGGTTAGTTGTAAGTTTGAGGTGCACCACAGTAATTTTTTCAGTATAGCTAACTTGCACAATAATAATTTTTTACTTAAGATCATCTTTTTAATCACATAGCGGTGTTGCCCATATCAAATAGTAAGGCATAAATGTGCGAGAGAGGATGCGCGAAGAGCGTGGAAGTGATCACATCTCGGACTCACCGGTCACTAGCTAGACACTGAACACTGTCTTGTTGACTCTCATTCTTTCAGTATTTTCATTATAGTCAATTAATCCTTTTCATCAAAATATATATGATCGAGTCAAATAGGGTCATCTATGCTTTTGACGAGAGCTATAAATAGATACCTCGACTAGTGAACTGCTTCACGCTACTACAGAAATTGCTTTTGCATGCGGGTAGAAGTGATTTTTGAATGCGGCCAACACAACCGCATGCACCATACGGTATGCGAAAGTCAGAGTTTTCGCATGCGGGTGTTGACGCTTTTTTATGGTCAATACAAGATTACCTAACAATTTACGGTGTAAACAATAGAATCGCTAAAATCGATAGATCGAAATCAGCTAGTAGAACCGATTTCGAGATTAATTCACTTTCGCGGAATCAAGCGACTAATTTACAAGAAAATTAGCAAAGATGATAAATATTGTACTTACGTGACGGCGAACGACTAGTTTTCGAGCAAACTAGCAAAAGATAACCTCCTCGCTTTCATGGAGAAGCACAACCGTTTTTCAGCGCAAAATGGCAAAGATTAACCAAATTCTAGGGTTGCTAGAACTTAGCCATGAAAACGAAATAGAAAAGAACAAGAGAGTAAAAAAACGGAAAATAGTAGGTTTATTATTTGTTCGGGGTTCCTTGCCGACGTCAGGGCTGTAGATTTATAGGCGCTGCACACTGCATCCAAAGTCTCCTTTATATTTCGTGGGCCCATCCTTCCTTTCTTTCCATCCTAAGTCGGTACTGCATGCAAGCAATCAGCTTGATTATCTTTCCATAATCTTCGCCAGGTACCGATCCGACTGATTCATCGTTGTAGCTTCATCCGTATCATGTGCACGTATGCCATCGTTGCTATCCTCCATCTGCATCCTCTAGTGCCAGTCCTGACAAGCCTAAACAGCTGCACGTACATGATCAATATACATATCACCAAACCGGCATGATCAATTGCTGCAACCACCCATCAATTTCACACACTAATTTAACCGGTTCTTTAGCAAACCATTCTATGAATCATGAAAGCTAAACTAAACAATCTGGCCCACCAAATGAATTATCTACTAGCCAAATTATGGCATAAACAGCGGGTAGCACAACCACATGTAAAAAATGGGATTTTCGCATGCGGTCACTTATACCGGCTGCATGCGAGAATAAATTCGGCTAAAAAAATAACAAAACAATCCAAACCCTATCCTGCTGTCATCGTTGGCCAGATCCGCGCCGCCCGCCGTAGGAGCGCCGGATCCGCCGCACCCACCACCCTTAGTTGTCACCGGTGCCACATCCGCCAGGTGAAAAAAAATTTGAAGTGGTGAGGAGGAAAAGAGAGAAGATGGAAACAAACTTTGAAGAAGAGGAAGATATTTTTGCATACGGATCAATTAAAGAGGCCATTTTCGCTTGTGGCCCCTTAAGATGACCACGTAGAAAAATAAACTCATTTTTGCATGCGGCCTCTTAAGACACCCGCCCGTGAAAATAGATTTTTACATACGGGCCTTGTAAGGAGCAGCATGCAAAAATGGAGATTGATTTTTGCATACTTGACCAATTACGATCCGTCTGCAACCTATTAGGGTTCTCGTATAGAAAAAAATGTTTTCGTAGTAGTGTCATTAGCCAATGTAGGTGATGGATAGGGAAAAAACTGTCATACACATGTCTTCCTCATAGCTCGCAGGCATATGAACCGTTTGGGCTTCCAGTAAAGTGAGAATATACAGCTCCATGACCTTCAGTAGGAGGATGCTGATTCCATGTCTATTACTGTAATCAATCAGCATGGTGAATTGACACAACTGAGCATACCTCTACCCTCTATGGACATTGAATTTAGATTGCATGTGAGTGCTACTTTTCTACCAATACATACACAGAGTGTATGGCCTGATGTTACTGTTTATTTGCGTTCTCAATAATCTAGCTAATATCCATATCTTTCCGTGTGTGCTATTAGAGCAGGTTTTGTAAAAGGGGTTGTTGCTACCTTTAATTTTCTTTCATATGACCAGCTAAATAGTACGTTACCAATATACTAGTAATTGCAATATAATATAGCTCCAATATTTATTTTCCGAATCTACTCGCCCTCTCCCTTTGCTTTTATCGTGAATTTTGGTGTCGAAGTTATCTCTTACATGATAGGTGGCTCCTTATATCTCTCCTCCCTTCTATCCACTACCTCACCATATGAGCTGAGGTGGTATCTTGGGGTTATTTTTTAGTTACTTATAGTACTTTGCTCTTACATATGCAATGTGTTTACAGTGGGTAGTCTAGATAGCAGATATAGCTTGACACAACTATCTTCAGGAGCATTATCGAGCCTGTTGTATTGTTTGTTCTTTCTTTTATTAAGAAAGAAATAGTTTGGTTCATTAACTAATCACTGCATCATCATCAGTGCCCTTTTTGAGACTAGCACTTGAACTTCTATCCGCTCTAAAACTCCAAATCTAGCTGCTCAAGTTGGCTAGCTGGCAATTGAAGGCCTGCGAGGCTGCAACCGATTCGCACGTCGTTGGCCTTTCTGGCAACGGCAGTAGGCAGGTGCTTTTCTGAATGATATGCTTGCACCGCATTAACGATTCTCAGTGTCTCCCAAGCCTAGATGGATGGATGGTTGTTACAACACTCTCAGACTACGGTAACATGCCAATGTCAAGAACGAGCAATTCACATGCATCATTGGCCTACCTTGCTTTATACAGTGTTTGAGTCATTCCAATCATACACATGTCGGACTCAATCAACCAATAAATCAATGTCTACATCTTTATAAACCAACGTTACTAAAACGATGATATGGCACTATTGCTTCCTCAGTTTCTAGGCTGGAACTCATCAATTTCACAATATTTTACCACGTGGACGACTCAAATTTGAAATGTTAATTTATACGCAACTGGCAGCCCCATGGAGATGGGATGTTTTCTTCTAAATTTTGACGTAGACAGCACTTAGGATCAGTTCACGGTGCTCAACCAATATTTTCAATTTATATGATGCAATGCAAGTATGCGTGCATCCTCATGGTACCACTGTGGCACATGGACGCCACACTAAATTTTGGTGCTCATTCTCAATGACGATTCAAAATAAAATTGAAGGAGATGTACGACGGCGTCGACGTGCTGAGCTTTCCAAGTGTCGTTTGATGGCCTTGTGTACTCTCTGTATTCAAAGATCGGTATACATCTTAGATCGTCTAAATAGGATTGCCTATGCTTTGACAAGAGATCAGATCGTCTAAATGGTATTGCCAATGCTTTGGCTAGAGCTACAAGCCGGTATCTCGGATCGGTCATTGGACTGCTTGACAGTGGCTTGTAGTGTAGGCGATGCATGGAAACAAACCCTCATACGCATTGCTTGCAGGCACACGTACTGTCTGTGCTCACGGGGAGATTAGAATGCGCAGTCCTCGACGTCCTTATACGGCGCAGTTGGTTGTTGCTTCCGCGCCCGCTACCACTTGTTCAACCGCACAAGCAACTTATATATGGTAGCCAAGCATAAGCGTTATCCTCGACTATGTATTTTGAAGCCTCATTGATTCCTAATGCCTCCAAAGCCGAACTAGCTAAATGAACAATAACTTTGGCTTGCATGTTAGTGCCAGGTGTTAACTAATACTACATATACAGTGTGGCTGGCCTTTCTGTTATTTGCATTCCCAACAATCTAATACCCCTCTTCATCAATGGTAGATCTTTTCGAGCATGCATGTACCATGCCTGAGCTTTTATGCAGTTTGCCAAGTATTAAGAGGTGAAGCAATATATATATATATATAGAACATTGATCAAGAGAGAGGGGCAATGTACGGAATAAAAGTTATCATAACCGATGGTGGTGCAGTAATTAATTAACTAGTAAAATATGGGTATTTTGGATGAATTAAATTCCTGATTCCATTGGTCGGTATCATTCTGTAGAAAAATGTAAATCTTCCGTGGCATTGATTTATGGACCGATTAGATCACTACAATAAAAATTGGATCACGTCTTCTTTCTTTTCCCCCTATAGCTTCATTCTTGTTCTTGGTTTTGAATTGGTTCACCAGAAAAAACAGATGGAGAAGTGTTGTGTAACATTCTGAAAATTCCTAAAAATAAAAATCAGTAAAAACTTGATCTTTTTAAAACTTTTGCATAGTGATGGATATTATGGTTGCTATACTATTGCTTGCTAGACCGTAAATTGTCACAATGGAAATTAAGTAAAGACCTACATTTAACTTAAATATAATTTACAAGAATATGTTATTTATTATTGACCCTATAATAAGGATTTTTACACAAGGAAACAAAGCCAAACAAAGTCATGGTTAATTACTAATTTAAATTATAAATCAAATATTAAATACTTGAACCATGTTGATTAGTGTTCCATGAAATAGAAGTATACATGAAGAAGTAATGGCCATGTAAATAAATTGAGCTCTATAAATAAACTAGAATGATGGGAGTATTTAATCCAATATTTGGATCAATATTGCACCAAGTTTTCAAATTGCATTCATGTATTGGAATTAAATAAATCAAACCAATCAAGGTAAAATAAATTTCCATACAAATAAATCGAACCAATGTGCCATAGTATTAATATGGTCACGCTAGAATATTTAACCCAATATTTTTCTCAATTATCCAAAATACATGAGTTCATCTTGGGTCGAAAATCTAAATTAAATTAAAACAATTCATTTGTGGAATAAATCAATAGTCCAAAATTCAAATAAACTATTTGAATTGACAACACCAAATTCTAAATATGCATCACCTTCCACACTCAAGTTAAATTTTTTTAAAAAATCACTTTGTCGTATTCCTTCTTTTCCTTTTCTTCATTATCCACCAACTGCTCGATCTTGGCCCGGCACGATTGAGCCGCCTCGTACACACACGTGCCTCACGACCATATTCCGGTGTTGCCCACACCGCACCGCGCTCACACATGCGCCATTCCTGTGCTACCGTGTGCCACATCCATGGCCAGCGCCGCACCACGCACCGCACAACGGAGCTTATCCTCCATCGCCATCATTGGCTTCCATTACAAGCCATGCCCACCCATTAAAGCCCTTCCGTGATGAGGACACAACTAGCTCGGATATAACTATGACTACCTGATGTATCAATCAACCAAAGGCACATATGTTCTATATTAGATTTACTTGTTATATATTTGAACAAACGTTGCTACACAATGAGTTTTGTGTGTCGTTGTTTGTAGAGGTACATGCTTGGGTGAAAGAAAAGAGACCAAGCGTAAGGAATGCATGGATGATTAAACAAGTTGATTGGGGACCAAACCAAGACCTTCTCCAAGTCTACTTCCATCTCAACATGTCACTTTTGGTCCATAGAAGACAAGAGATAAAGTTCTACACGTTTTAGATTTGATTCAGGCCTCCTGACAGCATTAACTTCAAACGGACCTAGCCGTTGATTTAAAAGGAATTCGGGGTCTATGAGTACTTGTTGGAAAGCTTGTGGAGTCTAAATTCAGATGGTTTTGGTCCCATGTCAAAATTCCTACCGAGCTGCCGGGAATCTGCAAAACAAGCCACGTACCTCATCCAGTCCGAATCTAAATTGGGTTTTGGGCCTTGTAATTATGCCGTGGGCTCAAGGGGGTGTGCGCCCTAGAGAAACCCTAGGATATCCCTAATCATATTTATTCAGTAGCCGTCATTGTTTAGAGTTGGGTTTTGCTTAGATTATTCTGTGAAGAACAGTTTCACCGCTAGATCGGTTTGTGAAACCCCAAATTCAAGTGCTTAATCATTCCTATGCAATTGTGTTGCAATCTATCTTGTTCTTGCTTGTGTTCTTCGATTCGTATGCAGGGATTAGCCTTCTCGGCAAGGTCAACTGGGTGTCAGCACGGTTGATAACCAGAGGAGACGTGGTGCTGCGCTTCCGGGGCTCAACAGCGTATTCGTTCATAAGCCAGATCGAGTTGTGTCGTAACTCCACCCAAATTGACTGTTTATCAATACCTATCGCAAGATTGGAACAGTCTAAGTTCTAATGGGCGGAATGATCGCCAATGATCTAATGAAGTTCTAATGGATCAAAAATTAACAAGAGGCGATTTTGGCTTTATCTCTTGTCTTCTATGGACCAAAACGTGTAGAACTTTATCCGAAGCCGAATCCGAATTTCTCTCACCGTGTAGACCAAAACGTGTAGATCTAATGAAGATCTACACTCGTTCCGCCCAAATCCGAAACATGTAGAACTTTATCTCTTGTCTTCTATGGACCAAAAGTGACGTGGTGAGATGGAAGTGGACTTGGAGAAGGTCTTGGTTTGGTCCCCAATCAACTTCTTTAATCATCCATGCATTCCTTACGCTCGGTCTCTTTTCTTTCGTCCAAGCAAGTTCCTCTACAAACGACAACACACGAAACTCATTGTGTAGCAACGTTTGTTCAAATATATAACAAGTAAATCTAATATAGAACATATGCACTTTTGGTTGATTAATACATAAGGTAGTCATGGTTATATCCGAGCTAGTTGTGTCCTCATCATCCCGTTCTCTGTATCTTCCTCAAACCAAAGCCGAAACACTTAATCGAGTGCCTTCTCTGCATGCTCGTGCCACCAATAGAAGCCACAGCTGCCATAGCCGATCATAGCATATCGTGTTTACGCAGTCCATGGAGCCCGAGGATATTAGGGAGGTTGATCAGGAGCCGTGGGACGCCGGGCGCATTTCGTTGAACACCTGCGAGCGCGTCATCCTTCACATCCTCTGCATCATTGCCGCCGCCCCACTGTGACACCGCGTTTTGCCATCTTGCCATCCCGCGGTAAACCCTCGGGCCCATAGAATCCTCTAGACCCTAGAAGCCGGCGCCTCCTCCAATCCTGGAGCTTCTCCTATCCATCTCATTAGAGAAATCGAACCTCTAGTCACCTCATACATACTTTCTCAATCATCAAATTGGCCGGAGACCTCACCTATCGCCTAACTCCCGTGCAGCCCTCACCTATCACGTATTGGATGGTGATTAAAACTGAATTTTGATGAAATCACATGATTGGTCAGTTTGCGCTTGTTTGGACTTTGGACAGAGATGCGCCACCCAGGAGACCGCAAGTCTCATCTGCTGGCGTCGATGTGGGGCTTGCTTCTCTTGATTGGAGTCTTTCTTCATGATATCTGCAGCGTCCTAACCTTCAGTCGCCCGTTTGTTGATTCGATCATCGTGTTGTATCTCCGAGGAACACGTGAGGAGACCTGAGGCAAAGTGGGACCCTCATCGGTTGCCCGTATTCTCTAATAAGACGAAATGGCTTATTAGGGAATAAAAATTAATTTATAGGTAAAGCTTTTATATATTTGTTCACAGTGACTTAAAAGCCAATGCTAAAGAAAATATGTTGTAAACATCTTAAAATCAACTTCGAAATCAAGTTCAAAAATTCAAATTTTGGCTTTTGCTTTGGCTTAATAGGCCAACTGAGGGGGCTCTGGGATAGAAATTTTCTCCTAGGACAGCGTCATCGTCAACTAATCGACAATCTTCACCACCCTTGATGATTTTATTAATTTGTCGAACTGTGAGAATATTGCCTGTCACCTTTTTCAGTGGTGTTCTTTTCTTCTGAAGATAAATATGAAGATGAACGTTAAGTTTTTTACGCAAAACGAGGTGATATTAACGTATGATTGATTTAGTTTTAATTATTACAAGTTTGAAAAATAGATTAATATGGTGTTTTAGAGCAATTTTCATATAGAAAGTTTTCGCACGAAACGTACCGTTTAGCAGTTTGAAAAGCGTGCCATGAAAATCTTAATCTTTATCCAACTCTTAGTGTACAGAGATGATACAAATGGTGCTTGGCTAGTTGGCATAATCAGTACTAACTGTGAACTGCTGTAGTTTTTTTTTCTTTCCTGTACAGAGAAAACTTGATCGGTTCTTATGATGTGATCATGTGATTATAGGGTTTCTGTACTGTACATGTTATGTTCGGGTTTATTTGTTCAGAATGCAGGAGTTGGCTAGTTTTGTGCTGTACTTGCAGAATGAACCAAAATATGACTTGCTCTGTATACAATATAGCGTGGAGGTTGATAGCTTGTCTGTGTTGTCTGAAAGTCAATTCAGTGCAGAATTGTTTGGTGGCTGCATGTTTCTTCGGCTAGGAAATTAAGCATTGTACATCAAATACGGTTGCACAAGCAAGATTATGAGCTGTTCTGTCGTTAAAATTTCTTCGAGCCCCTGTTATCTAGTGATCTGTCTAATTGGTTGTTGTCTTGCAGTTAAATCGTGAAAGCCTATCTTACTCCTTTGAAATGACTTGGTTTTGTGGGATGAGTTCCTCTAAATTGCTTCTATATCTATTTCCCTGCAAGCAATCTATTGTCTAATGCATCTTCACTTTCAGTTCCTAGGAAGAGAATTTGTAGTATTACAAAGTTGTTATCTTTTTATCCTAATCCTAATGACTTACTTACAACAAGAGATACACGTACGTACTCCGAGGTGAACAATAGTTCTCAATTGCACATACAGGCAGGATAGAGAGGGTAGTGCTACGTACCATTTCTGTGCACATCTAATTCCCTGTGCCTCCTAAGCCCTAGTAGGCATTTGTATATATAATAACACAGCAATATATATCATAACGAAGTTTACTACTAATTGTAAATCTATAGTACAATTTAGATTGACATATGCACGTCCCGGCCATCTACTCCCTTCATTTCAAAATATATCAACTTATAGCTATATATCTGAACAACCATTCGTCCACATACGTAGCTAGAAGTTGCCATATTTTGGGGTGGAGATAGTATATAATAACACCAAGGCATCAGGCAATTGAAATTGGGAGAAATTTCAGTAACCAATCTGCAAGCATGTTGCGGGAAGAGGATGAGCAGAGTATAAGGTTCAGTTAGTATTTCTCACTATTCTTGGAATGATTTGTGTGCCATTTCAAATGTTAGTGAAATTTGTTGATATTCGCACGTGATTGAATAAGAGACAATCCCAATAATAAAAAGATAAATAGTATTATACTCAAGTACGGGTCACTTTCGGTCTTGAATTTTCTGAAGGTGAGCAACGCGTACAGAAAACAAAACCATACGTATGCATGAGGCTTGTTCGATCCTGCTCTTTTGGACAGAAATCATAGAGAACTGGGAACAATAATTTTTTCAATCGGTCCATTTGATTATTGCACACAGCACAGCTACCTTGTGTATACTGTTTGACCTCTTTTTTTACAACCTGATTCATTAATTACCAATTCCATTTCAACATATATACCTTTCTCTTCATGCATTTACAGCCATACAGTTCTATTTTTGTATTTTGATGGTGGAGTGATTATACACAGCTGTGCATAGTACATAGAACCCATAGTTTGCGCCCATGCTCAGCAGTACGTGATTAATCAAAGATGAATTTGTGTCATTCGGTATCTTAGATCATGTAAATATGATCGTCCATACTTTGACCAGAGCTACAAACTGATACTATCTCTAACAGTGATTCGACTGTTCCATGGTGACCAGTGTAGGTGAAGCATCGAAACATGCCTTCACACACATGTTTGAACAGTTTGATCATGCTCGTGGGTACATAAACCACCGTTTGTACTGCTCATGGGGAAGTGAGTATGCACAATCCTGGACAACCATTTTTGGACCAGTAGTTTAGTCACTAGTGGAGAAAGCGTTTGTAGTCCCAGTTCGTAACCCCCCTTTAGTCCCGGTTTTCAAACCGGGCCTACCAATCCGGGACTAAAGATCGAGCTGACCTTTTTTTTTTACATGGCCCTGTTGCTGCATGGTTTATATAATATATATATATATATATTATATTTATATATGTTTCAATACATATACATGCATAATATATATGTATTTATACATATATATGTTATGCAAATGCATCTGTGTATATATATATATATATGAAAGCACTTAACATTTTATGTGCATATATATATATATGACCAAAATATATATTTACATTAAAGAAAATGTGTACATGCATATAGAAAAATAGACATGTATTAATTACAATCCATTATGATGTCCTAGCTAGCTACGATTTCGACGTAATAGTAATCGTTATCTCAGAAGCTAAGGACCTATGAATTGTATTTCCGTCGTAGTAGAATTCACCCTTGGGATCAAGGATTTATTCATTGATGAATCCCATGAGTTGTTTTTGAACCGCCGTAATAAATTTCTTGTGTGTGATCAAGTTATCCCTCATGCGAATAAACTATATGAATGTACGAAATTAATTAGTAATTAAACAACAAATCGATACGTACGCAATGAAATTTTGAATTTATTTGTACGTACATCGAGCTCGCTTGTGGCAATACTCGCAAAAGTAGTAGCCGCACAAGCTAGTTCCCTGCTTTTGCTTTGCGCACTATAAATAAATGACAAACGGCGACAAATCTAATTAATATACACTTGTATGTATTTGAATTGGAGATTGAATATAAATGTAGAGCATGTGTACTCACAGGAAAATTGAACTTCCGCCTAAGTCTTTCTCTCCATTTGCCACGGACCAAATGACGGAACCGATACCAAGCCCTACATGGAGTTTAAAGCTATGATTCGTAGTAGCAATTAATTATAACAAGATTCTTAATTAACATAGGAACTTATGACCGTACCTATCTACAAGTTCGAAAACCTTGTCAAACGTAGACTCTTTTTTATCCATTGAGTCATATATGTTGATGGTGCAGGCCTCCAGGTCGAAGAGTAAAAGGACCCAGTGGAATCTGCAATGTGCGTGGGATGCATTACATATGAAACACTTAGCATGTTCGTACGGGAATGAAATTTGTTATAGGAAGACAGTAAAAACTAACTCTGTGTTGTACGGCAATAGTATGAACGTCTTATAATGCTGCGCCTTCAGGAGATGGACGAGATTGTCCTTTGTGGCTTGCGGATACTGGTCGAGCATTGCGACGTTTACTTTCCGAGGGTCGATGAATCCAGTATCGAAAACCCCCCGCCGTCGGGCCCTTTGAATCTCCATTCTATAACGATAAAAGGAAGTATATATTATATACAAGGACCTAATTAATTAAAGGAAACGTAATAAGAAATCTAACTGAACGATACTTACAAAATCCAGCAACTCATAATACAGACGTCGAGGGTGTCCAGCTGGTATAGTTCGTAGATACCCTTGAAATTGATCCAGAGAATGTCATCTCCTAGCAAGAAGTCCGTGTCCCTGATCCTCGCTCCGATCATCTCTCTACCGGTGGCGCTCATCTCCATGTACAGTTGATGGAACTTGTACATTTGCATGGGTAGGGACTGCAGCTGCTCAGGCTTGAGAAGCGGTTTACCGAGTTCATACATGTATTTCACTTCCGCCTTTTCGATTGGTGCGCCTCGTAGCAATTGATCCGTAGTTAGCCCGGTGTAATTAATAAATTCTTGTATTCTAAAATCTTCACCGGTCACCAACGGCTCGATCTCTGGGTTTGGTTGCTCTCCAAGCTGAGGGACTGGTTTAGACTTTCCAGAAGATGCTTTCTTAAGTATTCACTCATAGTCCGATAGCTTTACGGATACCCCTGAAGAAGTTCCTGGCACTCGGGTCTATAAGAATCTTCTTTTCTGGACTTTGAGGCTTCAATTGTCTCCTGACTTCTGATGTCACATAAGCGACAAACTCCTCTTGCGTGCAATCGTACCCCGGGTCCTTGTTTTTTGCGTCGTCAACTTTCGCCTTCTTTGTTGCCCTTGTGGGGGCAGGCGGTGGAGCTTGCGGGGCCCTTGACTTGGAAGGTGCCGGACGAGGAGCTAGCGGAGGAGTCGGTGTAGGAGCCTGAGGAGGAGTCGGTGAAGGAGCCTGAGGAGGAGTCGGTGCAGGAGCCTGAGGTGGAGACGGTGCTGGAGCATGAGGAGGAGACGGTGCAGGAGCCTGAGTAGGAGATGGCGGAGCCGGAGGAGATGGTGCACGAGACGCCGCTTGTCGCCTAGGGAGGATGATGTACCGCTTGCGCCATAGTATAATGGCGTGGCTTGTGTCTCGTAGATGCGTCTCACCGTCTCCTCCAGGGTAATCCAACTCGAGGTCCTCGTACGCGCCTTCCACCAACTCAACTTCGACCTTGGAGTATCCTGTTGGAATCGGCCTGCAGTGGTAAGTACCTGAAGGGTCCGTTGGTATGGCCATGCCCGACACCACCTTCACGTGGTGAGAGGTTATTTATCAGTAATCAACATATATTAGCAGCAACTTGCGGAATGGACAAATCTAAAATCTATAAACTACGAGCTTACCTTTATTGATAAGTTCTTGAAGGGAATATGTAGCTCACATGGTGTCCGCTGAGTGATGTCATCAACGGGGCAGGTGGTTTCGTCCTGGGTTTGCATGGCGTCCATGCTCTGTGATCCTACCTGCCCCGTTGAGGCGCAGCTGCTACGATTGCCTGAAGGGCTCACCATTGCAGGAGGAATGGTCGGTTGGGGATCATGGGACCGATGTGCGGCCATGCGTTCATCAACCTTCCTTGCCACCTCCTCTTGCATGCTGAGGTCGTAGCTCGATACCCTGTACTCAAGATCTGCAATCTTCGCCTCGGTATCTCTCTTGCTCCTCATCTGACTCCTATACGTGTGGATGTCCTCCTTGAATCCAATCTTCCAAGGAATCACCCCTTTCCCTCATGTTCGTCCTGGATGCTCTAGCGAGTGACAGCTCGTCCTTCTCTCTGTCGGGTCGGTACGTGCCCTGAGAAGAGGCTTCCACTACGTCTGTTAGTCGACTCGCAGCCTCGCGTATCTGATCGCTGAAGACCAGGGAGCCATCAACTAGGTTGAGCGTTCCACCGTGAGCATAGTATCAGAACTTCGATCGATCTGGACATTTAGCGTTGGCCGGTCCGATACCCCTCTCAAGCAAGCTTGCCTCCATCTCCTCCCACTTCAGCATTGCGACGCTACAGCCGCCTGACCCCAAGTGATGATGGTACTTCTTCTTGGCGGCATTTTCTTTGTTTCTTTCCATCATCGTCTGCCCTTTTGACCTGTCTTATATGTAACGAACTCGTCCCAGTGATCCCTTAGCTTTGGGAATGTGTCGAAGTTCGGTGTCTGCCCCTTCAGGATATATTTCTAGTACAGATCTCCCTTGAAGCTCTGAAACTGTTTTGCCATTTTCTTTAAAGTCCACGTTTTCACTTTGTCCTCTGTACCCGCGGGAAGGGTGAATGTCTCGAGCATTGTGGTCCATAGCGTCTCTTTCTCCGAATCTGGGACAAAGCTCTCATGATCTCCGCGTGCCCTTGTTCTGCGCCAGTACACCGTACTGACAGGCACGTTATCCTGCACAACCCAACCACTGTGTCGTACGTAGTTCTTTGCTGCTTCCGCCGGGGCACTAGGTCGGCCGTCTTCGTCCACTTCCGTTATGATGTGCTGACCCTCTAGCTTCTTCGCGGCACCTCGTTGCCCGCGTGCCCTCTTCTGTCCAGCGGAGGGTTGACTTCTACTAGCCTCCTCCTCCTTGTTCCCCTCCACATCCCTCTCCACGTTCCCCTCCAGGTTCCCCTCTGCATCCCTCTCCACGTTCCCTTCCTCGTTCAAGTACTGGTTTGGATCCTCGTTCCCCTCTTCTTCGTTCCAGTACTGGCTGCTTCCCTCCGCGATTGTATCGTACAATATCTGTTCCTCATCGCGATCAGCCATCTGTTCATACAAGAAATAGTTGCTAAGTCTATAGGTCATTTTTGCTTTAACAATCTTATATGCTAACAATCTTATATGCTAAGTCAAATATGCTAAGTCTAACTGTCGTATATTAGAACCCTACACAATCTTATATGCTAAGTCTTATTACAAATCTAATAATCTTATATTAAAACTCTAATAATCTTATATTAAAACTCAAATAATATTGTATTAAAACTCTAATAGTCAACTATGCTAAGTCTAAGTGTTGTATATTAGGACCCTAGACAATAATTATATACTAAGTTTTATTACACAAATCTAATAATCTTATATTAAAACTATAATAATCTTATATTAAAAGTCAAATAATATTGTATTAAAACTCTAATAGTCAACTATGCTAAGTCTAAGTGTCGTATATTAGGACCCTAGACAATAATTATATACTAATTCTAATTACAAATCTAATAATCTTATATTAAAACTCTAATAATATTATATTAAAACCCAAATAATATTGTATTAAAACTCTAATAGTCAACTATGCTAACTCTAATAGTCAACTATTCCTTTCTCCTTTGGTTCGGGGTGGAGGTTGCCGCGTTGTTCCATATGCTTCAGATCATTACGTGCTTCCAGTGTATCTTTCGACTTTCCATATACACCTAGGAAGCCAAGAAGGTTTACGCAAAGGTTCTTAGTGAGGTCAATCACGTCGATTGCGTGGCGGATGTCCAAGAATTCCCAATAGGGTAACTCCCAAAATATAGAGTTCTTTTTCCACATCGCCACGTGACCATCTTCGCTCTCTATAGGCTGGCTTCCAGGCCCCTTTCTAAACACTACTTTAAGATATTTAACCATAGCAAACACTGTTTTCCCATTGCGATGTTTAGGCTTCGTACGGTGGTCCGCCTTATGGTCAAAGTGCTTGCCTTTCTTCCGTACCGGGTGGTTTGTAGCAAGGAATCGACGATGACCCATGTAGACAACCTTCCTATAGTGCTTAAGATACGTACTTTCTATTTCATCCATACAGTGAGTGCAAACCTTGTACCCCTTGTTGGACTGACCGGAAAGGTTGCTAAGTGCAGGCCAATCATTGATGGTTATGAACAGCAGCGCTCGTAGGTTAAACTCCTCCTGTTTGTCCTCGTCCCACACGGGGACACCTTCCTTTTTCCACAATAGTTTAAGATCTTCGACCAGTGGTCTTAGGTACACATCGATGTCGTTACCAGGTTGCTTGGGGCCTTAAATAATAATTGGCATCATTATGTACTTCCTATTCATGCATAGCCAGGGGGGAGGTTGTACATACACATCGTAACGGGCCAAGTGCTATGGCCACTGCTCATCTCTCCAAAAGGACTCATGCCATCCGTACTTAAACCAAACTGTATGTTTCGTGCGTCCTTTCCAAAGTCTTTAAATTTTCTGTCGATGTTTCACCACTGCGAACCATCGGCAGGGTGTCTCAGCATCCCGTCCTGTTGACGCTCTTGAGCGTGCCATCGCATCATTCTAGCATTCCCCTTGTTCCTGAACAAACGCCTTAGCCGTGGTATTATAGGGAAATACTACATCACCTTAGCAGGAATTCTCTTCTTTGTTAGCTGCCCGTCAACTTCTCCTAGATCGTCTCGTCTAATTTTGTATCGTAGTGCTTTACAAACAGGGCATGCTTCTAGGTTCTCGTACTCCTCACCGCGATATAGGATACAATCATTCGGACATGCGTGAATCTTCTGAACTTCCAGTCCTAGAGGGCAGACTATCTTCTCAGCCTCGTATGTTGTCTCGGGCAATTTGTTTCCCTCCAGAAGAATGCTCTTGACGAGTTTCAATAAATCGCCAAATGCCTTGTCACTAACACCATTTTTTGCCTTCCATTGCAAGAACTTCAGAGTGGTATCCAACTTTTTGTGCCCTTGCTCGCAACCTGGGTACAACGATGTTCTGTGGTCGTCTAACATCTTGTCCAATTTATGGGCCCCCTTTTCACTTTCACAGTCCTCGTTGGCTTCCTGCAACATCTGACTAAGATCATCCGCATCGTCGTTACCATCAGCATCCCTTTCGTCCTCGCCCGTTTGATTTCCTTCAAATCCAGCGTACTGACCAAAGTCCGGAATATTGTCGTCTTCCACTTCATCTTCTTCCATTTCAACCCCTTGCTCTCCGTGGGATGTCCAACAGTTATAGCTTGGCATGAACCCCGACTCAAACAAGTGGAAATGAATAGTCCTGGATGCGAAATACTCCTTCTGATTCTTACACTTATTGCATGGACAACAACTAAAACCCTTATGCCTGTTAGCTTCGGCCACTCTCAAAAAATAATGCACGCCGTCAATAAACTCTTTGGACCGCCGGTCAGCGTACATCCATTGCCGATCCATATACATGAGATGAAAAAAATTGTACACAAATAATGGCAGTCATACAATAATTATAAAATAATTACAAACTCTTTCAACAGTCATACAATAATGACATATCATTATTCATACAAAAGTTATAAAATATTACACCAAATAATTCTTATTTACTATTTCTAAAGTTTTAAACTAATATTAATGTGTTGTACTTCTTTTAATTTTCATTTTAGTTTGTTTTCTATTATTTAAGATTAACTTTCACTATATTTTTCTTCTCAACTATTTTATAAAACCTTCTTTAGCAAATAAACTAAATTTCTATATATTCTTTCTTCCCCACACAAATTTTCTCTCTCATCAACTTACAACTAAATTTTAGAGACAAAATAGTGTGCAAAACATAGCTCCAAATGTAATATGACAAAAAAAATATTGGAGAATGAAGTTGCTAACATTTTAGACACCTCCGATTTGTATATAATCACCAAGATAAATTCACTAGAAATTTTGGCATGACCTCCCCTCTTTTTTGAAGAAATTTTGAAGCTTGCTCGGGCATCGGGCAGCTAGAGGAGGAAGAAGACATATATATATATATATATATATATATATATATATATATATATATATATATATATATAGGGGTGGACTTTAGTCCCGATTGGTAACACCAACCGGGACTAAAGTTACGATCTTTAGTCCCGGTTGGTGCCCCTGGGGGGGCCTGACAGACCTTGACAGCATTTGAACCGGGACTAAAGATGATCTTTTGTTACCAACCGGGACTAAATATCAAATATGCCCGTTACCCTTTTTAACCGGGACTAAAGATCATCTTTAGCCCCGGTTTTTATTGCAACCGGGACTATTGTGGAATTCGGCTGACCGACGAAAGATGGTTTCTCCACAAGTGGGTGTTGCTTCCATGTCCGTTGCTGATCGATTATTCACACGATCAACTGACGGTGGCCGAGCATAGCTAGGCACTATTTCAAAAGCATCATTTTGATTCATGATATCTTCCACGCCTAACTCGTTAAGTGGACAGTGATGACTTGCATATGCGGTGTGTGACTGGTCTTACTGTTTATTTGCATTCCTAACAATCTAATATCTGTACATATCTTTTCATTCATGCCTATACATATGACAGAACTGTCCTCATGTGCATTACTAAGCCTACTGTACTGTTTCTTTTTTTCTTTTATTATGAGGAAGGTAGATTGCTTCACTAACCAATCACTGCGACAGCACACAGGTCATCAATATCGATTTTGGAACCAGCAATGATGGCTGTCAGTAGAAGCTAGGAAGGGCCATGAATTATGGGCATGTTTAGTTCGCGAAATGAAAATTTTTAAATGCTACATTGGACGTTTGGACGTTTGACCGAATATCGGAAGCGGTTTTCGGACACGAATAAAAAACTAATTTCATAACTCGCTTGGAAACCGCGAGACGAATCTTTTGAGTCTAATTAATCCGCCATTAGCATATGTGGGTTACTGTAGCGTTTATGGCTAATCATAGACTAATTAGGCTCAAAAGATTCATCTCACGATTTCTTCCCTAACTGTGCAATTAGTTTTTCTTTTAATCTACATTTAATGCTCCATCCATGTGTCCAAAGATTCGATGTGATGTTTTTGGGAAAAACTTTTTGGAACTAAATGGGGCCTCTATAACTTAGTGCCGGTTTTGACCATATGAATTCTATGACTTGGCCATGTTTAGTTCACACATAAAAATTTTTCACCTGTTATATCGAATGTTTGGACACATATATAGAGTATTAAATATAGAAAAAACAAACTAATTGTACAATTTGCGTGTATATCGCGAGACGAATATTTTAAACCTAATAATTGCACCATGATTGGACAATGTGGATTAATTGGGCCATGATTGCTACAGTAAACATTTGCTAATGACGGATTAATTAGGCTTCATAAATTCGTCTCGTAGTTTACAGGCGGAATCTGTAATTTGTTTTGTTATTAGACTACGTTTAATACTTTAAATGTGTATCTGTATATCCGATGTGGCATGCCAAAATTTTTCACCCATACAACTAAACAGGGCCATTGTCTCGGAACGGATTGCAAACAATTGTTTCCGCCATTCCAAAATGTTCTTTCACATGCGCACTTATAAATAGATATACACAGTAGTGGTGAAGGTTCTTATGCGCATTACCCGTTTTTTTCCAATTACAATCATCACAGTTTTATTTGCATACTACTTTGCTAGCTGATGCTTATACTCCTCTACATAACACACCATTATTATATGGCTAAGCTCGACATCATGTGATTATCCACAAATCAGATGCATCAAGCTGTACCCATACACATCCTTTGGTCATCGGTGTCAAAGGATGAGAGTAGTATATAATATTTGTTTATACCTACAAAGCATTGTCCATAATTTATCGGATCATCAATTTCAAACATGCACCTGAGTTATGTTTGGTGCATTGAAATATCACATATTAATCTATGCATCTATGTTTTCAACTAATCGGATGGCATAGCATAAGAAAAAAAGGCAGGAATCTATCCTCCTTTGCATGTTCGCATTGATAGTTATTAAATTGTACAGCCACAAAAATACATAAATTAACTTGCAAAGAACACAGTTTCTTGGCTAATCGAAGTTTTAACGGCACAGAATAAAAACTTCTCACGTCTCTTAAACTCCAAATCTAGCCTCTCACATCGGCCGGCATTGGAATGCCAGCAACGGATCCGAACCTCTCCGGCTCCACTCTAGCGACAGCTGCACGCAGGCGCTTATCTCGCTGTCATGCTTTCACGTATCGGTGATTCTCGGTGCCTCCCAAGCCTAAATGTATGGATGGTTGGGTGTTACAGAGCACACTATGAGAATGAGAATTCGAGTGAATCGATCAGCTGAAAGAAATACAGATGTATGACCGGTCTGGCTCTCTATTTGATTCGACCAAACATATATATATGGCCCTCAACCAATTAATCCATAGCTACTACTACCTCATTGTGGCCCACCTGAAACTATGGAAAGACTGTTTTGCTCGAGTGTTAATTTGGGTTGGAACCTGTCGATTCCACATTAATTTTCTAGTGCACGCATTGAATCAGGCCAGAGGGATAATCTTGTTCATCGTTATTAATATTACTAGAGGATACCCTGCGCGTTGTTGTGGGACTTGGTTAACATCAATTTGTTAGATAGGAGGTACAATCTCAAGAAAAAACGGAACAAACAATTGACTTTCTTGAAGAAAAACTTTTTAGCAGCCCTACCCAAATTTTGTAGATATTAACGTTGTATGATCATATCATTGATTTCTTTCTAGAGGATCCAAGCCATTCGATTGATGGACGGCTCAGATTTACCCTCCACCAGTGAAGTCGCCGACGGGAAAGGGGCAAACCCTAATCCCCATTTTCTCATTTCTTCCTCTTCCTCCCTTTCCTCGATCTCTTCTCCGGTGAGCCAGAGGGCAAGAGCGACGGTGGGAATGGCGACGACCGCAGTCCGGCGAAGCAAGAGCGTGCGACAGGCGTTGAGCGCCGAGCGGCTCCGGACTTCGCCGGCTGGGGAGCGGAGCACAAGGCGACACCAAGTAATGTCACTTCCCGTCCCTGGCGGCAAGTGGTGGTGACGGTGATAGCGGTCCGGCGAGCGGTGCGCGCACGAGCGGAAGGTACTCCGCTAGGCGCCCCGTGCTCGTCGGCTGGGGAGCACGCCTGAGGGTGGCGCCAAGCCTAGCCAGGCATTGGTGTTCCGGCGAGGCGGTCACGCAAAACGGCGGCGAGCACCGATGTGGCCTGGACTTCGTTGGCGGGACGGCGGAGCCCGAAGGCAGCTGCCAAGCCGACGCTTCCCGTCCCCGGCGAGGGACGGTGGAGGGACTGGGAAGACCGACGCGGCCAGAAGGAGGTGAAGTGGCGGCGATGCCGCTTGCCGGAGAAATTCCGGTGGGTTTAGGGCTTCAAAATCCAGTAAGTAACCCGAACCAAAGTCAATTCCAATTTAAGTTTGAATTTGATTCGGGTTTTGGAATTTTAGGGTTTCTTATCCGAAATTAGGGTTCTTGAGTTTGGGGATTTTGGGTCTTAGGCCCGAATTAGGGTTCTTGAGGCTTTGCGAATTTCAGGAATTAGGTTTCGATTCAATCCGGCTTATTTGGGGATTTTGGGATGGATTGAATTGGCTTAATCCCTTGGGGAAAAAAAAAGGGGGAATTTCAATCTATCTTGTCCCTGTTTCCCTCTGAATTAAGTTCTTCCTTAGTTAGCCGAAGCTGAATTTCTTAAGCATGAATCTAATTCGGTCTAATTAACTTAAATACTGACATAATGCTCAACTAAAAGGCAACTTTACGAACTAATAAACAAAATACGGGGATTAACAGATTAATCATGCCATGATAATGCACTTGATCTAAACATAACATAACTTAATCTTCATTGATTTGCATCATGCCGAGTAGAATGTAGGGTTTAATTGGCATAATGGCTTCACTTTAGGATGATGGGATCAAGGAAGGCTAAGATAAGCTCTGATACCACAATGTTGGAAATTAATCCAATTAATCAATTTGAGTTTTAGTCTAAACATGATCACCTTCTGCTTATGCGGAAATTAATTGATCTAACTGACCTCAAATGAAGCCATTGAAGCCTGTGTTTGGTTTTGATTTTATTCCTTTGATTCCTTTTCTTTCTTCTCCTCTGTCTTTTATTCTTCTTGCGCTACAATACTTCTAGAGATGCCTCACGAAGCCCTTCCAGTGTCTAATCAGTCGTGCAATTGGTTTAGGGTTTAGGGAGAGGTTCGACATCACGTCTGCGTCTCCTCCTCTTTCTCATATATAGGTACACTGGTGGGGCTCGGGGGTTTATCTCCAATTAGTTTGGAATTCTGTTTTGCACCGATCACACAAAACAAAATATAATATCTTATTTTTCTTTCTTGATTGGGAAGGAAATTGGTGGTTAATCTCTTTCCTAATCCTTATCGATAGTGAGTCGATAAAATCAATCAACCCTCTCCCCTTAATTTTAAGACTTACTTATGAATCCACTAAATACTATAGCTCCCCAAAGTAATGTGTGATAACAACTTTAAGCATCATAAGACAACAAGACTTATAATTCACTACAGTACTTAAAAAAACTCAATTTAACGACTTATAATTCACTACAATATTTAAATCAACTTAATTTAACTTAGTGTATGTTGATTAATAATTGATAAGTACATACGCTTGCAAAAGTATACAGTTTCTCGGCTAATCGAATTTTTTACGGCACGGCATAAAAGCTTCTCACGTCTCTTTAAATCCAAATCTAGCCTCTCATGTCGGCCGGCATTGGAATGCCAGCAATGAACCCGAACATCCGTCGCCACTCTAGCGACGGCTGCACGCAGGCGCTTCTCTCGCTGGCATGCTTTCACGGATCGGTGAAGAAACCCTTTGTAGTCCTGGTTTATAAACCCCCTTAATCCCGGTTTCTAAACCGGGAGTACAGCGATCTTTAGTCCCACGTAAAATAACCGGGACTAAAGATCGATCTTTAGTCCCGGTTAGTGTTACCAACCAGGACTTAAAAAATCGAGCTGACATTTTTTTTTGCATGGCCCTATTGCTGCATGGTTTATATATATATATAAACCATGCATATATATGTTTCAATACATATATATACCATATATATGTATATATGGTTTAGTACATATATACATGCATAATATATATGTATTTATACATATATATGTTATGCAAATGCATATGTGTGTGTCTATATATATATATATATATGTATATATATATATATATATGACCAAAATATATTTACATTATAGAAAATGTGTACACATGCATATAGAAACATATGTAGTCATGTATTAATTACAATCCATTATATATCCTAGCTAGCTACGATTTCGACGTAGTAGTAGTACTCGCTGCTAGCTCAGAAGCTAAGGACCGGTGAATTGTGTTTCCGTCATAGTAGAATTCACCCTTGGGATCAAGGATTTCTTCGTTGATGAATCCCATGAGTTGTTCTTGAACCGCAGTGATAAATTCCTCGTGTGTGGTCAGGTTATCCCTCATACGAATAAACTATATGAATGTATGAAATTGATTACTAATTAAACAAGAAATCGTTACGTAATGAAATTTTGAATTTATTTGTACATACATCGAGCTCTCTTATGGTGATGATTTGGTCTGCAAGGCAGTGGCAATACTCGCACACGTAATAGCCGCACAAGTTAGTTCCATGCTTTTGCTTTGCGCACTACAAATAAATGACAAACAACGAGAGATCTAATTAATATACACTTGTATGTATTTGAATCGGAGAAATATAAATGTAGAGCATGTGTACTCACAGGAAATTTGAACTTCCGCCTAAGTCTTTCTCTCCATTTGCCGCGGACCAAATGACGGAACCGATACCAAGCCCTACATGGAGTTTAAAGCTATGATTCGTAGTAGCAATTAACATAACAAGATTTTCTTAATTAACAGAGGAACTTATGACGGTACCTGTCTATAAGTTCGAAAACCTTGTCAAACGTAGACCCTTTTTTATCCATTGAGTCATATACGTTGACGGTGCAGGCCGACAGGTCGAAGAGTAAAAGCACCCAGTGGAATCTGCAATGTGCGTAGGATGCATTACATATGAAACACTTAGCAAGTTCGTACGGGAATGAAATTTTGTATGTAGGAAGACAGTAAAATTAAACTAACTCTATGTTGTACGGCAACAGTATGAACGTCTTGTAATGCTGCACCTTCAGGAGATGGACGAGATTGTCCTCTGTTTCTTGTGGATATTGGTCGAGCATTGCGACGTTTACTCTCCGAGGGTCGATGAATCCAGTATCAAAAACCCTTCGGCTTCGGGCCCTTTGAATCTCCATTCTACAACGATAAAAGGGAGTATATTATTTTCTATAGTCTACTTATATACAAGGACCTAATTAATTAAAGGAGACGTATAGTAAGAAATCTAACTAAACGATATACTTACAAAATCCAGCAACTCATAATAGAGATGTCGAGGGCGTCCAGCTGGTATAGTTTGTAGATTCCCTTGAAATTGATCCAAAGAATGTCATCTCCTTGCAAGAAGTCCGTGTCCCTGATCCTCGCTCCGATCATCTCTCTACCGGTGGCGCTCATCTCCATGTACAACTGATGGAACTTGTACATTTGTGTGGGTAGGGACTGCAGCAGCTCAGGATTGACAAGCGGTTTACCGAGTTCGTACATGTATTTCACTTCCGCCTTTTCGATTGGTGCGACTCCTAGCAATTGATACGTAGTTAGACCGGTGTCAGTAATAAATTGTTCTATCGTCATTTCCTTACCGGTCACCAACGGCTCGATCTCCTGGTTTGGTTGCTCTCCAAGCTGAGGGACTGGTTTGGACTTTCCAGAAGATGCTTTCTTCAGCGTTCGCTCATAGTCCAATAGCTTGATGGCCTCCTTGACAGATGCAGACATACCCCTGAAGAAGTTCCTAACACTGGGTCTATAGGAATCTTCTTTTCTGGACTTCGAGGCTTGAATTGTCTCTTGACTTCTAATGCAACGTAAGCGTCAAGCTCCTCTTGCGTGCAATCGTACCCTGGGTCCTTGTTCTTAGCGGCGTCAACTTTCGCCTTCTTCGTTGCCCTTGTGTGGGCAGGCGGTGGAGCTGGGGGGGCCCTTGACTTTGAAGGTGCCGGAAGAGGAGCTTACGGAGGAGTAGGTGTAGGAGCCCGAGGAGGAGTCGGTGCAGGATCCTGAGGAGGAGTCGGTGCTGGAGCCTGAGGTGGAGACAGTGCTGGCGGATCATGAGGAGGAGACGGTGCAGGATCCTGAGGAGGAGATGGCGGGGCCGGAGGAGATGGTGCACGAGACGCCGCTTGTCGCCCAGGGAGGATGATGTACCGCCTGCGCCATAGAATAATGGCATGGCTTGTGTCTCATAGATGCGTCTCACCGTCTCCTCCAGGGTAATCCAGCTCGAGGTCCTCGTACACGCCTTCGACCACTCAACTTCGACCTTCGAGTATCCTGCTGAAATCGGCCTGCAGTGGTAAGTACCTGAAGGGTCCGTTGGGATGGCCATGCCCGACGCCACCTTCATGTCCGTTGGGATCGTTCTCGTTCTCATTCACGTTCTCGCGGCAACGTACGTTGACGTGTTCGTTCTCGTCCACGTGTTCGTTAACGGCGGTGTGGCGGCATCGGGCCGGCGCTTGGCGCGGCGGCGTGGCGGCGGTGGCGGCGGCGGCGTGGCGACGGCGGCGGTGGCGTGGCGTTGCAGGCGGCGGCGGCGGTGCGCGGCGGCGAAGGCGGCGGCGTGGCGTTGCGGCGGCGGCGTTGCGCGCGCGGCGGCGAAGGCGTCGGCGTGGCGCGTCGTCGTCGTGGCGCGGCGTCTCGTGGCGGGCGGCGCGACGGAGAGAGAGATCGAGATCGGAGATCGATGAAGGGAGAGACGGCGGCAGCTCTCATCCCAGAGATGCGGTGACGGCGGAGGAGGCGGAGGCGGCGGCGAGGACGACGAGCTCGAGACGACGGCGAGATACGGCAGCGTCGTCGCGGGGATTAAAGAAAAGATCTTTACTCCCGGTTGTTCTCAACAACCGGGACTAAAGATATCTTTACTCCCGATTGTTCTCATCAACCGGGAGTAAAGATCCTTTCCCGCTATTTCCAAATTCTTTTTAAACCCGGTTAGGGTTTAAGAATCGGGACTAAAGATTATAGCACTGCATATTATTTTTGCTTACATATGTGTTTCTAAAATAGAAGTTAATGCATTAACATTATTTAAAGTACAAAGATTAATGACAATTACTTCGAAAAATTATTTTTGTCTGTAATAAATTAAGTGGATAAATCGTAATAAGCAAATATATGACTTAAAATTAATAAAAATTCCAATAATCATATATACTTAGCATATGAATGATATTAGTAAATTGGTAAAAACTCTAATTAAGATATGTATGTACATACTGCATGATTTAAAATTAATAAAAAATATAATCATCATATATACTTAGCGTAGGAATTATATTAAATTAAATATTAAAAACTCTAATTAACATATGTAAATGCCACATGCATGATTTAAACCTTTTAAAAATTCGAATAGTCATGTATAAGTAGCATATGAAAGATAGTAAATTAAATTGTGAAAAACTCTAATTAACATCTGTAAATGCCACATGAATGATTTAATACTTTTAAAAATTCTCTAGTCAATTATAATTAGCATATGAATGATAGTCAATTAAATATAGCATATGAATGATAGTAAATTATGCCATACATCAATTGATTTATATGGATAATCAATACATCCAAAATAGTTTACATTGTGTACACAATAATTACGGCATTACATCGGCGGTGACGGTTGACCGCACGTACTTTCTCCTCACTATTGTTCCCTCCTTGTGATCGTTGCGTGAGTAAGGGGTGTCTTCATTTGATAGGAGGATGCTAGGGTCAATCGTTACCGTGAAAGGGGGTTGCCCATCTAACTGATCGTAATCCTCGTCAGTCTTGTCCTCAACTCCGACGATTTTTCTTTTGCCTGGGAGAACCACTTGACGCTTAGGCTCGTCAGGCCCTCTGCCTTTCTTTCCTTTGCTAGACATGTCCTTCATGAAAAAGACTTGCGTTACATCATTAGCAAGGACAAAAGGTTCGTCCGAGTATCCAACCTTGTTAAGGTCAACAGTTGTCATACCACTGTCATCAATCATTACGCCTCCACCAGTCAACCTAACCCATTGGCACCGGAACAGAGGAACCTTGAGAGGACCATAGTCAAGTTCCCATATATCCTCGATGGCACCGTAATACATGGCAGTTGTTCCATCGTGTCCCATGGCATCGACACGAACAGTGTTGTTTTGGTTCGTGCTCTTCATGTCTTGGGCTCTCGTGTAGAATGTGTACCCATTGATCTCATATCCCTGGAATGTCGCGATCGACCCAGACGGTCCCCTCGCCAGGAAGGCAAGTTGTTGGTTGATCAACTCGTTACCCATGAGATGTTGTCGTATCCACGCGGGAAAAGTATCAATGTGATGCCGTGTAATCCATGCATCGGACTTACCGATGTTCCTAGCGCGAACTAGAGCCAAGTGCTCCTCGATGTAAGGAGCTACCAATGAAAAGTGTTGCAGAACAGTGAAATGGGCTTTACGGAATAAATTGTTGTCTACCGTCATTGCTTTCCTTCCGAGAGTTCCCTTTCCCCGTAGTCTCCCTTCATGGCGTGATTTAGGTACCCTGATTGGGCGTAGGTCTTCGATAAATTCTACGCAAAATTCGATGACCTCCTCTGTTCCATAACCCTTGGCGATGCTTGCCTCTGGACGAGCACGGTTACGAACATACTTCTTCAGAACGCCCATGTACCTCTCGAAAGGAAACATGTTGTGTAGGTACACAGGCCCGAGAATACGGATCTCTTTCACAAGGTAACAAAGCAGATGCGTCATTATATTGAAAAATGAAGGTGGAAATATCAACTCAAAACTGACGAGACATTGCACCACTTCATTCTGAAGGACTTCTAATCTATCCGGATCGATGACCTTCTGCGAAATTGCGTTCATGAATGCACATAGCTTTGTTATTGTTGCCCGGACATTGTCTGGAAGGATACCCCTTATTACAACAGGTAGCAGTTGTGTCATCAACACGTGACAGTCATGAGACTTTAGGTTTGTGAACTTCTTCTACTTCGTGCTTATTATTCGCTTGATATTCGTGGAGTATCCAGACGGTACCTTTATGCTCTCCAAGCATTCAAACATACTTTCCTTCTCTGCCTTGCTAAGAGTGTAGCTGGCTGGACTCAAGTAATGGCTTCCTTTCTCCTTTGGTTCCGGGTGAAGGTCGCCGCATTGTTCCATATGCTTCAGATCATTACGTGCTTCGAGTGTATCTTTCGACTTTCCGTATACACCTAGGAAGCCAAGAAGGTTTACGCAAAGGTTCTTAGTGAGGTGCATCACGTCGATTGCGTGGCGTACGTCCAAGAATTCCCAATATAGTAACTCCCAAAATATAGAGTTCTTTTTCCACATCGCCGCGTGACCATCTTCGCTCTCTATAGGCTGGCTTCCAGGCCCCTTTCCGAACACTACTTTAAGATCTTTAACCATAGCAAACACTGTTTTCCCGCTACGATGTTTAGGCTTCGTACGGTGGTCGGCCTTATGTTCGAAGTGCTTGCCTTTCTTCCGTACCGGGTGGTTTGCTGCAAGGAATCGACGATGACCCATGTATACAACCTTCCTACAGTGCTTACGATACGTACTTTCTGTTTCATCCATACAGTGAGTGCAAGCCTTGTACCCCTTGTTGGACTGTCCGGATAGGTTGCTAAGTGCAGGCCAATCGTTGATGGTTACGAACAGCAGCGCTCGTAGGTTAAACTCCTCCTGTATGTCCTCGTCCCACACGGGGACACCTTCCTTCTTCCACAACTGTTTAAGATCTTCGACCAGTGGTCTTAGGTACACATCGATGTCGTTACCAGGTTGCTTGGGGCCTTGAATAATAATCGGCATCATTATGTACTTCCTCTTCATGCATAGCCAGGGGGGAGGTTGTAGATACACATCGTAACGGGCCAAGTGCTATGGCCGCTGCTGATCTCTCCAAAAGGATTAATGCCATCCGTACTCAAACCAAACCGTATATTTCGTGTGTCCTTTCCAAATTCTCTTCTTTGTTAGCTGCCCGTCAACTTCTCCTGGATCGTCTCGTCTAATCTTGTATCGTAGTGCTTTGCAAACAGGGCATGCTTCTAGGTTCTCATACTCCTCACCGCGATATAGGATACAATCGTTCGGACATGCGTGAATCTTATGAACTTCCAGTCCTAACGGGCAGACTATCTTCTTAGCCTCGTACGTTGTCTCGGGCAATTTCTTTCCCCCCGGAAGAATGTTCTTGACGAGTTTCAATAAATCGCCAAATGCCTTGTCACTAACCCCATTTTTTTCCTTCCATTGCAAGAACTCCGGAGTGGTATCCAACTTTTTGTGCCCCTACTCGCAACCTGGGTACAACGAAGTTCTGTGGTCCTCCAACATCTTGTCCAATTTATGGGCCTCCTTTTAACTTTCGCAGTCCTCCCTAGCGTCCTGCAACATCTAACAAAGATCATCCGCAACGTCGTTACCATCAGCAGCTATTTCCTCCTCGCCCGTTTGATTTTCTTCAAATCCAACATACTGAGCAAAGTCCGGAATATTGTCGTCTTCCACTTCATCTTCTTCCATTTCAACACCTTAGTCTCCGTGGGATATCCAACAATTATAGCTTGGCATGAACCCCGACTCAAACAAGTGGAAATGAATAGTCCTGGATGCAGAATACTCCTTCTGATTCTTACACTTATTGCATGGACAACAAATAAAACCCCTTTGCCTGTTAGCTTCGGCCACTCTCAAAAAATAGTGCACGCCGTCAATAAACTCTTTGGACCGCCGGTCAGCGTACATACATTGCCGATCCATCTACATGAGTAAAAAAAAAACCGTACACAAATAATTATTCTTACAATAATGACACTCATACAATTATTATAAGATATCTTTATTCATACAAAAATCATAAAATATTACACCAAATAATTCTTAAAAACTATTTGTAAAGTTTTAAACTAATTTTAATGTGTTTTACTTCTTTTAATTTCCATTTTAGTTTGTTTTCTATTATTTAAGATTAACTTTCACTAAAGTTTTCCTTCTCAACTATTTTATAAAACCTTGTTTAGCAAATAAACTAAATTTCTATATATTCTTTCTTCCCCACACACATTTTGTCTCCATCAACTTACAACTAAATTTTGGAGACAAAAAAGTGCGCAAAACATAGGTGCAAATGTAGTATGACAAAAAAAACATTGGAGGATGAAATTGCAAACCTTTTAGGAACCTCCGATTTGTATGTAATCACCAAAATAAATTCAATAGAAATTTTGACATGACCTCCCCTCTTTTTTGAAGAAATTTTGAAGCTTGCTCGGGCAGCTGGAGGAGGAAGAAGACATATAAATAGGGGTGGGACTTTAGTCCCGGTTGGTAGCACCAACCGGGTCTAAAGATCACCAGGATCTTTAGCCCCGGTTGGTAATACCAACCAGGACTAAAGTTACGATCTTTAGTCCCGGTCCGGGGGGGCCTGACATGCCCTGACAGCATTCGAACCGGGACTAAAGATGATCTACCAACCGGGACTAAAAATCAAATATGCCCGTTACCCTTTTGAACCGGGACTAAAGATCATCTTTAGCGCCGGTTTTTATTGTATCCGGGATTATTGTGGAAATCGGCCGACCGATGAAAGATGGTTTCTCCACCAGTGTGAGTGCCTCCCAAGCCTAGATGGATGGATGGTTGGGTGTTACAGAGCACACTATGAGAATGAGAATTCGAGTGGATCGATCAGCTGAAAGAAATGCAGATGCATGACCGGTCTGGCTCTCTATTTGATTCGCCCAAACATATATATGGCCCTCAACCAAATAATCATAGCTACTACTTCCTCATTATGGCCCAGCTGAAACTATGGCAGAACTGTTTTGCTCAGTGTTAATTTGGGTTCGTGCCTGTCAATTCGACATTAATTTTCTAGTGCACGCCATGAATCAGGCCAGAGGAAAAATCTTGTTCATCGTTATTAATATTATTGCTCATATGTGCAAAATACATAAACATTTGGTACAAAGAGGTCTTAAATAGAAATGGTAATGGGGCTAAATTCACCGTTTCCCCGCGGTGAATTCACCTATTAAGTGACGGGGATGGTTAATATGTATTCACCATGGGGAATGAAATGGTTATAGACCTCTCACTATCGGGGATGACGGGGGCGGCGACCCAACTTTACTTCATAGAAGACTAATTCTAGACTTTTTAGACGTTTTGGCCCATAATACTAAAGCCCATTTAACATATAACCCAAAGTCAACCAGTCAAACTCCAAATCCACCACCCAAAATCCCAAATCCTCCAGATCCAGTCTCCAGTTCTCCACCCGCATAGCCGCACGCCCGTGCCAGCCACCACCATCGTCCGCCAGTCTGCCGAGAGCCAGGCGCTCCACCGTGCACCGCCAATCCGCCAGCCACCAGGCGCGCCGCCGCTCGCTGCCTTCTCTCGCACGGCGTGGGCATGGGCACTGTCCCGCCCCTCCGTCGATGCATCGTCGGGAGACGCCATTTATAGGAGCCTCCGTCGCCGGGAGCCTTCGTCGACACGCTACCGAGAGATGCTACCGCCGGACAAAGCCATCGACGCGCCACCAGGCGCGGCGCCTGCAGCCGACGTCACCGGGAGCTGCGCCGCCAGGAGCCGCCGTCGCCACACCGCCAGGGCCTCTATTGACTTCTGCCAGCGCCCTCTGCCGTCACTGTGAGCCACCATCGGCCTCCCCCGTAAGCTACGCCTACCTCTAGTTCTTCTCCGTCGAGTTATTTAACCAGGGACAGGGTAACCATGGGGCGTGATGATCGGGGCTGGTGAAAATGTGGCCCGTCGTGGTTGACAGGGGGCGGCGGGGACAGTGAAATTTTTTCACCTTAGTGACGAGGATGCGGACGTGACCCCCGACGGTTAATACACTGATGCCATCTCTAGTCTTAAAACTCGGCAGATTAACAGTAGCTAGAATGCTCCTTCAATTGTCAGATGGTTAGCCATTCATTCCGAAAATTCTTTGTATATTCTTATTAATTTCCTATGGCTCTGTCAAATCAATTATACATTAAATAGTACCTTATCAATTTCAGGGTTTTTGCATAGAAAGAGAGTATTCCCTCCGTCCCATAAAAAACTAACCTAGTACTGGATGTGACACATCCTAATACTACGAATCTGGACATATCTCTGTCCAGATTCATTATACTAGAATATGTCACATCCAGTACTAGATTGGTTTTTTTGGGACGGAGGGAGTATATGCATAATAGACCATCTAGGAATTCACCGAAATATAGACAGCACTGGCAGTTCTTTAGGTGGTGTTTATATCCCACCCTAAAATTTTATATCCTCTCAAATCGAACATTTGAACACCTGCTCGAAGTATTAAATATATGCTAAAAATAACTAATTGCACAGATTGCGACTAATTTGCGAAACGAATCTTTTAAGTCTAATTCCTACATGATTTGACAATGTGGTACTACAGTAACATTTGCAAATGACGGATTAATTAAGTTTAATAAATTCGTCTCGTAGTTTACATGTGGATTCTATAATTTGTTTTGTTATTTCACTACGTTTAATACTTCAAATTTATGTCCGTATATCCGATGTGGCACGGCAAAAATTTTTACCGCACAATCTAAACACAGTCTTATTAAGCAACACCGATTGTCAAATGCAAGATCTTCATTCCAAAATTCTTTATATACAGCAAATAATTTTCTGTAGCCTTTATATTTGGTCACACCTTGTTGTTTGCAGGATAACAGACAGTGATGAAAAGTTCAATTGCTATACCTCCAGGTGAGAACTAAGCAAACAAATCTGTGCACATTGAGTTTGATGAAACTAAATATTTACAAACCGATAGCCTCTGTAACCGAGGTTTTTTGGCAGGGTAACTATGTACGGACGGAGGATGCTGAATTGACAAGACCAACTTGATCACCTATTGTGCATCAGTGATGTTGAAGAAACACATGTCCGCTAGTGTATACTTATACTTCTAGCTTTGTTAATGTCGCGAAACTAAGAAGCTAAATATGTTTGTATGTCAAAACCATTATTAATGAATTGTATGCATTGGCATCTGTAAGATTCCAATAATTTTGTGAATATGATAAAGTGCCATTGAGTGCTTGTTTGTTTTTTAGTTTATGACAATTATATATTTTTTCTTATTGATAAAATATTTCGGGTATTTCTCTACAGGGAAATGGTTAATAATATAAGGACAATACAATATGGCCGCAAACAGTGAAACAACTAAGGGGCAATATTGATGAGGGTGTTAGGTCCCGATCTTCCGATAGGAATTGATAAACAGTCAATTTGGGTGGAGTCGCGACACAACTTGATCCGGCTTATGAACGAACACGCTACTGAGCCCCACAATCGCAGCACCACGTCTTCTCTGGTTATCAACCATGCCGAAACCCGGTTAACCTCGCCGAGAAAGCTAATCCCTACATGCGAATCAAATAACATAAGCAAGAACAAGCAACCAACCCTTGACACAACCATAATTGGTTCCAACACGATACACGGCCCAAAGGCCCAAATACGGCGACGCAGCACCGGGACAGATTCTATACGTCAAATTGTTCGGTTGATTCCCGTTGACTCGGAAAGAATTTGGACATGGGAGCAAAACCATTGGAAAGGTTATCTTCTTAGAATTCCATCCGTATAAAGAACGCCCCAATCCAAGCACGTATATGATCTGAGCGCCCGTTTTAGTGCAGATTAGTACTGGACTCCGAATTGACTTGGTTTGGGCCTCCACCTGGACTTGCACAATCTCGATGATCCTCCATGACTCTAAGTCCTTCTCCAAGTGTCTCCTTGTCCCCTCCATTGTTTCTAATCACAATAAAATCATTAATTAGCAATATATTCTCAAATTCGTACAAAGAAGAACATAGGAACGAGCTTACCTTTAAATTCAATTGTCACGCGCGAGCTCTCGTTATCGGTCTTTAAATGACCGTTGGAGGATTATTGCGTGTATCCGAACTAGTAACGTCCGCATCAAATATCATGGTCGTTAATTAAATAATGACATGGCACTATATTATGGTCATTAATGAATTGATGACAACATAAAACCACGGTCATTAATAAAACAACGATGGAAGAAAAGCTTCGTTGTTAATATAATAACGACGGGAAACATTATGTGGTCGTTAATATTATTAACGAGGGAGCCATTAACGATCACTGGTCGTTAATGACTTTTAACATCTATATTTAGACTTTTAGCGACCATTACAGTTATTAAAAATCATTTCTGTACTACCTCCATTCCAAAATAAGTGCATCCATAAGTTTCCGCGCCCAATTTTGATTGTCCGTTTTATTTGAAATTTTTTTATAATTAGCATTTTTGTTATTATAAGATGATAAAATATGAATAATACTTTACTCGTGACTTATGTTTTTAATCTTTTTTAAAAAATTTTCAAACAAGACGAATGGTCAAAGTTAGACGCTGAAAACCATGGCTGCACTTATTTTGGGACGGAGGTAGTAGTATGCACACGATTCGAGGAGGACAGTGGTTAGCAGGCATGCGCCAATCATGGCAGTCGTCAGGGCTAATCAGGACGGGTGAGGTAAGGTGGGTACAATTGCAAATAGTGAGGCGTGGTAGTGAATCCAGCATTGGATCGCAAGACATAGTCGCGTGTGGGCAATTTGAGCCGCTCAATGAGAGGAACAGATGGCTGTGGATTGCTAATTTGGATTCTATGTACATTTGTTTGGGTGGATATAGCAAATGGAACAACTGCTGCTGCTTTTTATACTAGTACAGAAAGGTCTAACGCCAGTGAGACTCAGAGAGTAAGCTGGGACAACAAACCTCCCATGATTGTGCATACCAAATTCCCCATACCTCGACATCCCAAGTGTGCATTCCAAATTCGTAAGCCGGAACAACAACCTCCCATGATTGTGTATTCCAAATTCCCCATACCTCCAAATCCCAAGTGGAGCAATATATATGTACTGCATGCAATTGGGATATGGATGCACTATTGGCGGCATTATTTCACTATATCCATTCACCATTGTTGGCAGATACTATGAAATATGTATAATAGAAGGTAATATCTTGGGTAAAGATAATTGTTGCTTCTTTTCTTATAAAAATTCATGATACTAGGGTTGTGATGGTAGATTCGTGGGCATGTGGCTCAACTCAATAGTTTCAAGTCATAGTTCCTACAAACATTTGCACATGCAGGTACATTTTTAGTGAGCATTCAGTGAGGCTTGGGAGTGAAGCCAGTGGCGAAGGTAAGGGGGGTGCCAAAGGGTGCCAACACCCCCCTATCTAAACACTACCACCACTACACCCTCATGTTTTTACTCTATATTAAGTTAGCTAAGATAAGTATTTATCTAGTTTATTTTGTGTAGCTTGAAAGTATTATCAGTTTAATTAGTTAGCAAGTCTAAAAATATTAGCAAGAAACATGATCTACAAAATTAGTTTGTGATTTCTCATCTTTTTCAAAGTAAAATAGATGATACTTATTTGTGAGATTATTTAATAGTTTAGATTAAAAGAATTTAGCAATAAAGACTAGTTTTAAATTTCCAATGATATTATTAAAGAGCTAAAATTCAAGTTTTTCTTAAAGGACTAATTTACGCATTGCTTGTTATTGACGGTGACTATTCTTAAAGGACTATTTATTCGGTCTCATGGTTTATCTTCACCCCACACCCCCCTAATCTCAAATCCTGGCTTCGCCCCTGAGTGAAGCTAAGAGCAGGTATAGTAGAACGACGTAAGTTCACTATTATAATAGTGGTCACCTCATATTTGTACTGAGTTGAAAGAAAGAGAAGACGGGATAGAACAAAAGTGAGAGCTGCAACACAGGCAAAAAGCTTTGTAAGAAAATGAGGTGGAGCCAAGTATTGATGATATAATATGTTTGTGTAGCTTCTGTCTTTTTTTAACGCGGAGGGTAGAACATATTGGTTTAAATTAACATGTAAAAAATAATAGGCCCCTTAGATCACCCAATCTGTACATGCTAATATATTAATGTACGGATCTGTTTTTTGAGTATTTTTACGGTACAATATAATGCTAGTATATATGATTTAACGGTGTAGATTGATTTGATATTTTTTGTTAATTAGATTGCAGTATAAAGTTTGAAAGGGTAATTTTGTCTTTTCTTCGTTATTCTATTATCAAATCGTGATATCGTCACGTGCTTTATCATCAAATGGCGGTCAGAATGCTCCTCCCTCAGTGCACGATAAGATTTGGACCAGGCACTCCCAATTAGATTCAGTTTAAACCAAAAATTACTAAGGTGTTATTTTATTTTCTATAAAATTCCTAACATGCCCTTCTATATACTGCCAGTATATAATAGTAGTATATTAATTGTACCGTAAAAGTTCTCGGCCACCCGGTGTTGGGCCTCCATTGTCCCAAACAAATTAAGCAGCTTTGATGCTTCGCATGTGCTTATCCAAGCCAAGTATGGCAGTTATCATCTATCTATATATCCTGCATCTCCTGCCATTGGTGCCCAGCCGTCAACACAATGCGTAGAGATGAAACAAACGGTGTATGGCTGCAATTGGCCGCTAGTGCTACGGACACTTGCTGCGGCGGTTGTGCGTGGGTGCTACACTCACTGACTTAATTGGGCGCATTATTGAATCCCGGTGCCTTCTAAACCTGAGTAGATAGAGGCCATAGATATTAGCTTACATGTAAGTCGATCGGTAAGTGTCAAACCATGCGTAGCAGCAAACAGTCCACCAGAAAACCCGTTGGCCTTACTGCCTCTCTGCTATGAACATGACGTCTAATATTTATGGAAATATGCTATAACAACAAGTTAGTTGCGGTGACCGTGAGTAGCTACAAAAGTAAGGTAATTAAGGACACTTTGGTCTTATTTAATTTCTTAAACACTGAAAACTTGCATGGACACAGGCAAGATTAACAGTTCTTGTCTTTTGTTCTGAATAATCTGTTAGGTCCTTGACTTTGCTGTAATAAGTATGGAATGTATGCAGGCACATAGGGGCCGGACAACTGGTAGCTAGCTATCTACTAGTATTACTATGGCCTAAAAGAGTCTATCTTAGGTTTATAGCTAAAACTAGTACACTTTTAATACTCCATCCGTCCCAAAATATAATCATTTTCAGTATAGTGTCAAGTCAAATATTTATAACTTTGACTATTAATAGCGAAAAAAATAAAAAAGAGCAATCATGTAAAATTGATGTTACTAGATTTATCATTAAACAAACTATCACAATATACAACTTTTTTATTTAAAACATCTTACTTTTATAGATATCGTTGGTCAAAGTAGCATCTCGAAAACTGTGTCGAAGTCTAAAAATATTTATATCTTGGGACGGAGAGAGTATGAAGATAGCATCTCATTATAGCCCGGCAAGGCCGTGCCATTCCTACTAACTGCAAATTAAAATTTGTGGAAATTGAACCATCATACAACCTTGTCTATCACTGTTTATATGCTCTTATATTTGTGGAAATTGCTCTTATTATTTTCTTATGATTTTTAGTTCACCTCTTTAAAATTAATCATTGACTGCATAATTTGTTTTCATCCTTTTTTCTTCGTAATCATCATAATAAACCACCACATTTCAATATCGAGGTAAACCTAGAGTGGTTTCAATTCCTCCAAGCACGTTTGGATCCGAAGTGCCAGTTTTGCATAAGTTATATAGGTTTTATTCCAGAAGTTGTTTCAGTTTTCTCAATATAATCGACTTTACCCTACTGTTGTCCAATAATATGAAAACATGCATATAGTCAGTGGTTGTTGGGTTATACAACAACAAATTAAATTGGTAGTAGTAAATTCCAAAATAAATTTTGAAAAAAACTAAATTGAGTTTCAGCACGAATTGAAATTTCAGCATATAATAAAAAGTTAATTTTCAAAAATAATATCCCATCCAACGTGCGAGTTGATGGCTTGTATTATTAATAAAAAAATGGATGGAAAATCTTTTGATTGGAAAAATATAATTTGTTCATATATTAGGGACGACGCCCTCCCATCTGCCAGATCCGGCGGCAGGGGATGCGGCGGAGGGCTACCGACGCCACGGAAGCGGCGGTGCTGCCCTCCCTAACATCGGCCGGCCCATTCTTAGTGTTTTTAAGTTGTCCTAGTGTTCTTGTGTTCTTGAATATTCCTGTGTTCTTGGATGTTCTTAATTGGTCGGGGTGAACGGGAGTTGCTCAATGCATCGGCTCAAATTGTGCCGATGCATCAAGCCGGATTTTTTTTTATTCAAGGAACCTCAAAGTTGTTGCTTCTAAACCGGCATGCACCTATTTCCCCTCCACATCAGTGCCGCTTTCTAGATACCGGTTGAGAAGTTCTGCACCTTTATGGTGTTCCTAACTGACATCAACAAGATTTCTATAGTAGTGATTTTTAATGGTATGCATGCTGGCAAACAGTACAAGGTTACTTGCCAAGTCCAAAACGTCTATTATTAACAATCCCTGGTTTTAAGGAATTAACGTCAACTATTTTGATACCGGAGGGAGTAGGAGGAAGAATACAACCTAAGGGCCTCTTCGGATTGTGGGATTTTTAGAGGATTTTTAGAGGAATACTGTAGATAAGATATATTTCCTTTCCTTGTCGTTCGGTTTACATGAATCAATCCAAAGGAAAATCAGAGGAAGCATTCCTTTCCTGTGCAATCAATAGAGACAAAGGAAAATTTACATCCACTCCTACCTTATTTTTTCCATTTCCTACGCTATCCGAACACATGTTTACCAATCCTATCTACAGAATTCCTGTGTTTTTCAATCATCTATTTTACAGATGCATTCCTATCATACTTCTCTGATTTTTCTATTCCTACGTTTTTACAATCCTGTGATCCGAATAAGCCCTAAGTGTTTAATCATGCACGCGGGCACGTGAAGCGTGTGCGCTCATGGGGAAGTGAGAATGCATAGTCATCCACAACCTTTTACGCGCCACCATGGTGTTGGCTCCAGGTCCCTTCAGGATAGATCATTCGCAGAATCAACCGATGGTGGCCGAGCATAGGCACTGTCCTCGACGGTGTAATTCCAAGCCTCACTGATTCATGATTCCTCCCAAGCCTAACTAGCTAGCTAGATGAACAATGACTTTGGCTTGCATGTTAATGGCAAGTGTCAACTGATGCAAGCATATGCGTAGTGTGGCTTGGCCTTACGGTTCATTTTGCATTCCCGGTAATCGATCTAATACCCATCTTCAACAACCACATATCTTTCCCTATGTGCCTTTATACATGCAATATGTTTACGAGCTACCAACAGGTATTTGGGATAGCTGAGAGCAGGCAGATAGCTTGACACAACCGTCCATATATGAACACTAGAAAATCAGCGTGCCAAATGGCACGCCAACCAGTTTATAGTCCTGTTAGTATTACTCTTATGTTACTGATTTTAATTTATTGGACTTATTTTCTATAAATGTAAGATATCATCATTGTGAAAATACTCATATCGATTGTATATACCTAAGATATTTTCAATATTCTTAAAAAATGCTTGATAATACTTCTGTGCTTCCAGTTTCGCCATTTATTGTTTTCATTTTACTGAAGTTTAGGTATTTTCTCTTGATTTTCTATTAAATATGTAGTGGATTTTTGAAGTTTCGGTCATATAAAACATGTACTATCTCCGTCTCAAAATATAAGAAGTTTTAAAATTGGATACGATTATTAAGAAATTAAAATTGGTAGAATTAAATGAGGGAGAAGTTGTAATTGGTTGAGAAGTGAAGGTATGTGAGAAAAGTGAATGTAGATCGAAAAAGTGAATGGCGGAGGGTTACACAATTGGTTGTGAAGAGAATGCTGGTAGAGAAGTGGTTATATTGTGGAATAAATTGTATAGGTTGAAAGTTGTTATATTTTATAACTGATCGAGGGAGTAGTCGACACTCAAAATTCAAAAGGTTCGATTGAATATTAATTTTTTTTACTGGTTGATGTGCCATTTTTTACATGTAGGGTGCACACCTATAATTTATTTATTTGAAATCATTTAAATAAATTTTTTTTTTACATGTACCATGTATGGGTTTCTATCAGTAATATATTTTGTACACAGTGCTTCAATCAAGTAAAATTGTGATAATACAAGTTTCACTGAATCTGTTATCTTAAAAGTGGAAACTGGCAACACATCCTGCAGGTTCATTGAGCAGTCAATTAGTATTCCAACACGAGATCGATGAACAATATATTTTTGGGCGAAATCATTCATGCATACCATTGTTCAGCTTTCTTTCCTGTTGGCCGATCAAGGCTCTGAGCTCGTGCGCTACGCCCATTTACGCTTGGCCCATACGAACGTAAACTTTCTCTCGATCTATCCCGATATACCATACCCTGTTATTTTTCTGCCAAGTGTCAAAAAGCCAAAAGGCCACCATTTGGACCAATCATATGCCACCAAAACCGCCGGCATGAGAAGTATAGATAGATTGTTGAGGCTGCTGTACTCTTTAGGGGGTGTTTAGATCTAGGCCTCTAGGGTGTAATGTTTTTGGCGTGTCATATCGGATATACGAAGACATATTTAAAGTATTAAACATAGTCTAATAACAAAACAAATTGCAGAATCCGCCCGTAAACGACAAGATGAATTTATTAAGCCTAATTAATCTGTCATTAGTAAATGTTTACTGTAGTACCATATTGTCAAATCATGGAGCAATTAGATTTAAAAGATTTGTCTCGCAAATTGGTCGCAATCTATATAATTAGTTGTTTTTTAAGCTTATATTTAATACTTCATGTAGATGTTCAGGTGTTCGATGTGACATGTTGAAAAATTTTAGGAAGGATTTAAACAGGACCTTAACCTTTTTTCTCGTATTAAGCGAAAAAACAAATACTAGCTTTGTTTATTAACAATCACTGCGGCAGCACACGTGTCATCAATGCTGATTTTGGAACCGGCATTGATGGCACTAAAAGCAGCTAAGGTAGGGGCATAAACGGTGTTATCAGTGCCCTTATTGAGCGTACGAACGCTACTAAAAAAACTCTAATGGGACACCTTATAAGTAAATTGGAGCACATGAGATATTCCCCTCTCATGTGGATCTATCTTCAAAAAACGACACCTACAACATCTCATAAGTTGAGAAAATAGCACTTTTGTATGGGATAAAAAAAATGTTTTTTAAGAAACATTACTTTAGAATGGAAACCGAGCTGAACACAATCTCTTGTTCCATTTGGTAACTCATCTCCTTGTCCTTACCTACTCCTCTTATCTCTCTCGCGTGTCCTTCTCACACCTCTCTCTATCCACTCTCTCCTCACCTCTTTGTGAGCGGACGGGCGATGCGACAGAGGTGGCTTTCCTCTCCTTGGCTCTGACTCCACTGCCTTGGTCACCTATCGTTGGCAACACTACGACACCGTCAGGTCCTTCTCCTCCTCTCGCAATGGCCTCAACCTCCTACCAGATTCATCGGTGATGGCAACAACAGTTTCATGGATGCCATATCCGGCAAGCCCAAGCTCGGTGACCGCCTGATCTGGTCCCCGTTCCATCTCCTGTGCCACACTGAATGGGGTCGCCGCAACCCCTTTGCCCCGGGGTTAGCTCGGTGGATCCACAGTCGTGGAGGCCTAGGCAGCTGTGAATCGCACTTGACCCCGATGGCTGCGACGACAGCGATGGATCTATGGTTAAGTGCTTTTGAGCTTCTTGTGCGGGATTCATAGTGCTTTTGGCTCTATGGTTACTTCAACTGGGGCTTCCCCGGCTGTGGGGATTCACCGGCGATGATGTCAAGGACCCCGATTGCTCACCCTCATCCAGCAACTACTTCATCTCCTGGTGCTCCCTTTTGCATTTTTACACTGGGATTTCTCAATCTTTGGGAACGAAAATATGCAGGAGTTCGTGTTAAATTTAAACATGGACTGTTATGTGCAATGTAGCTTATGCAGGGCCTTATTTTTGATAAATGTTTTTGATTTGTTCTTCTGTGAAATGTAATGGATTCCATGAAATGTAGTGGGTGTTCTTGATTTTCCTTGGATGTGGATCTTGAGGGATGTGGTGCTTGAGCCAGGAGCGGTGTCCCTTTTGTTTCTTGCCGTAGGACTCATTGGTGCTGGTTTCAGTTCTGAAACTGGCACCAAAGCGAGGCTTATCGGTGCCACTTGTGTGGTGTCAGCTGTAAAAACCGGTAGCTATATACACTTATAGATCGGCAGCAATCTATGTTTCTATTGTAGTGGAATTACATATATTATTCTATCTAGAGAGATTAAAAACTATTGGAGTTATTTGTGCAATTCCAAAATGTATTTTCACATGCATCCTAATAAATAGGTATATACAGTAGTGATAAATTACGTCTTATGTGCATCACCTATCTCTCCATGTATTTATGATTATAATCTTCATAGCGTTATTTAATTACCTATTTTGGAAAAACCGGTGCTTATACTTATCTACATAACACACACTGCAATTTTGAGGGCAAGCTTGGCTTTACTCCCTCCGGTTTCAAATTTATTGATGTTCTGAACGGGATCTCACTTAGGAAGAAATGGTTAATAATTAAAGATACATATTTCTGTTTTACCCATATTAAATACATTAGAGTGGTGCATCTAACAAGTAAATCCTCTTAATCCGGTGGTTATGTCTGCTAGTCCCAAACGCTTCATGTGCTAAGTATGAATCTTGGAACACAACTAATTCACATGATTTTTACTATTCCATAGGAGATGATGCGGAAAATTGATTTTATTCACACGATTTTAATGGTGCTGTGCTGGACTCGATACACCAAGTTAAATATGATTTGCATGCATGCAGCCAAGCAGGGGCAAATCAGTATAAATTGATCACATGGAGGCTAAAACTTTATGATTATTTTCCATCCAAATTAAGAGTCCAGGCCCCGGACGCCAACTAAATTGGAACCGGATGTTACAGTACTCCCTTCATACTCGTAAAGAAAATCGTTTTGGACAGTGACACGGTATCCAAAACACAATTTTAACTTATTGTTTCTATAAAATTATTTATTGAAAAGTGATATATATATACTTTTATGAAAGTATTTTTCAAGATAGATATTTTCATATAATTTTTACATTTTCAAACACAACTACTTGAGAGTTATTCATAATTTACATTCCAAGGTTTGACTTAAACATTGTCCTAAACGACTTCTTTTACGAGTACGGAGGGAGTACGTGATTACTCACAAGTTACTTGCCTGGATTTCTTGGCTAATTGTTCTTCTAATGGCCGCCTATTGGACAGAGCATTGATCGTACACGCATGGCACGGCATCTGAACTCGTGTCGAAACTCCCATTTCAGCTGTAAAATCAAAGTTGTTTTTATTATTATTCTGTGATGAATAATTGGGCATCGGAGATTATTAGTTTTGTTATTTGAAATCTATTCACGAAGTGGTTTTGGAGATGATTGGATTTCACAGGTGATTGCAGGATTCGTCATTTTATGTGACCGGTCAGACCGGGCTGTGTATGCCGGTCAGAGCGGCAGTGGTGATCGAGCGGTTGGACCAGCCAGCCCGCGGTCTGACTGGCCGATGCTGTGTCAGTTTCGGTTTCGGGTTGTTTGTTTGGATATCCGTGATTATTTCATGATTATGACTTTTAGATGGATACTATACATATGTAATACTGTTGTTTGCTACTAATGAGTCAAGTTGGAGATAGCTTGGTCTCGGAATATGATTTCTTTGTTTATTTCATGTGTAGGTGACTCGATGCCTTGGGAGAGTATTTGCGGTGATGGACCGGGAGTCGGCTTGGGCATAAGACGATGTCCGTGGTGGTCAGAGATCACGCGGGATACTTAGGCTAGAGTTGATGCACGTGGTTGATGGAGATTTTATATGGCATACGATGGAGGTATTGTGTGCGTATGGGATGCGGAGTCGAATTTGGAAGGAGTCCAAATTTCATACGATTGGTTATGTAAAGTTTCCTTCTAGTACTAGAGGGTTTCCTAAGATGTTTAGGACTTCTAGAATGAGTTTGGTTCGTAGCTTTAGGCTGCCTACCTCGGGTATAAATAGAGGGGTAGCGTGAGGCTTCCCGGTATCGCTTTAGAGAGCAATTGAGTTGAGTTTTGTGTTAGGGTTTCGAGTTTAGTCGAAATATTTGTAACGAGTGTTGTTGGTGCACTTTGTAAACACAGAGAGAATCAATAAAGTCGTCATCCACTTTAAGAGTTCTTCGATTTGTGTTTACCGGGTTTCAGTGGTCTAACCGGCAATCTACCGGCGGTCAGACCGGCGGCACGCGGCGGTCAGACCGGCGGCATACGGGCGGTCAGACCGGTGGCGGCGACAGGCGCGGCAGGCAACTTCGGCGGTCAGACCGGAGATTCAACACCGGTCAGACTGGCGGCATCCACTCGGTCAGACTGGTAGATTAATCTCGGTCAGACCGACTTCCGTCGATTTCGAGGGTAACTTTTATTTCCGCTAAAAGTTTTTGGTTTTTGGTTATACCAACCATTCACCCCCCCCCCCTCTGGTTGGCTTAGTTCTTGTGGTTCGATCTTACAAGTGGTATCAGAGCCTTGTTTTTTCTTTGGATTTTTATTGATCTAGAGTTTTTGCCATGGCTACTCCCGCTAGGTTTTCAACTAAGCCTCATGTTTTCGATGGAACGGATTTTTCTCATTGGTGTAGTAGGATGCAATCTTACATTATGGCTGAAGATTATGATATTTGGAGAAAAGTTTCTCATCCTTATGTGATTCCTGAAGCTATTAATACTGCGACTGAAAAAACTGCTTTTGAACAAAATTGCAAAGCTCGCAACATTCTTTTGAGTGGTATTTCTCGTTCGGATTATAATCGTGTTGCTCATCTTCAAACTGCTCATGAGATTTGGACTACTTTGAGTAACTTTCATCAAGAAACAAATAATATTAAAGAACTTCGTCGTGATCTTTTTAAAAAGGAGTATATTAAATTTGAGATGAAACCTGGAGAAGCTTTGGATGACTATCTTTCTCGGTTTAATAAAATTTTTAGTGATCTTAGATCTGTTGATTCTTCTTATTATGCAAATTATCCACAATCTGAGATTTCTCGCCACTTTTTGAATAGTCTTGACATGTCTATTTGGGAGATGAAAGTTACATCTATTCAGGAGTCTGTTAACATGTCTACTTTGATTTTGGATTCACTTCATACAAAGTTGAAAACACATGAGATGAATGTTCTTTCTCGAAAAGTTGATTATAAATCGAGTGCTTTGGTTTCTTCTTCTTCCTCTTTGGATGTTGATGCTTCTTCATCTAAGTCTTCTTTTCTTGCTGTTTTTAATGCCACATCCGATGATCAACTCGAACAAATCGAGGAGGATTTGGCTTTGGTTGCTAACAGAATTGCTCGAGCTATGAATAATGCCAGGAACAGGAAAAGAGGTGGTCCAAATCGTTGCTTTGAATGTGATTCAATTGATCATCTTCGTTCGCATTGTCCTAAGCTTGGGAAAGGCAAAAGAGAAGACAAAGATGGTGAGAAGACCAACAACAACAAGCCCAACAACAACAAGTCGAAGGGTTCATCTCAAGGGAGGAAGCTGGACAATCTCAGGAAGGCTTTTCAACAAGTTTACGCCGTCTTCGAGCCACTAAGTGATGTAGATGGTGAAAGTGGAGATGATGAGAAGGGAAAGAACATCTCCGATGTTTGCTTCATGGCGCGTGGTGAATCTGACACATAGTATGAAGATAATGAGGTAAGTGCTTTTGAGGAAACTATTAATATTTTGAGTGCAAAAAATAAGAAGTGTGAGAAGATATATAGAAAATAGGAATTTATCATTGAATCTCTTAAATCTGAAATTGATAGGTTAAAATCTCTTATTCCTAATGATGATGATTGCTCAAATTGTGAGGTTTTAATGAATGAGATTTCAAAAATTAGAGATGTTAATGCTGCACATGATTTGAAAAATAAATCTTCTCTTGCTTGTAGTTTTGCTTTGCACACACGCACTTTAGATGAGTTGTTTTTAACTAAAAAGTTGTTGCAAAAATATCAAATTGCTTTTCATGCTAGTTTGATGTTTAACATGATTTCTGCTAAAAAGTTAAAACAACCTTATGATGTTTTGGATTGCTCAACATGTAATTTGAATAAGATGAAAATGAAAGATGCTTTAGGTCGTGTTGAGTTCATGGAAGATGTTGTGAAAAACAATGAAGTGCTTTTTTGCCCCAAGTGTCGTAAAAGCAAAGGTGTCATGGTAGATTGTGAAAATTGTGCTAATTTGGAAAACGAGGTTTCTTATTTGAAAAATTCTTTGCTTAGATTTTCTGATGGTAAAAAGAACCTCAATATGCTCATAATTCTAGACATCCTCCGTGGTTTAGCACACATAATCAAAGGTTAGCACACATAACCGTGGTTTAGTTTTTAATCCTTATGCTCATAATTCTAGACATCCTCCTGTTGTGTTTGGTGCTGGTGCTAGAAGTGGTGAGATTTTGGTTAAACCTGATACTAACAAAACTGTGTTTAAATCCGCTGGTATCATGTCTACTATGAATGCATCTTCTTCAAAATCCAATGTTGTGCATGCCAAATCTCCTGTTGCTACTTGTGTTGCTAAAACTTCTAATGCTTCTAATGTGTCTAATTATCGTGAAAAATATACTTGTTCTTTTTGTGGAAAAGATGGACATATTGTTGGTTTTGTTTCAGATTAGCTCATAAACAGAAAAAGGAGAGAGAGATTGCTTTTGCAAAATCAAAGTGGCAAAACTCTGGTTTTCCCTCGAGGAAACCGGTCAGACTGCAGTGGGTCCCGTGGTTAGACCGGCGACCGGTCAGACCGGCTGAACAACCTCGGTCAGATCGGCGGTGAAGCCTCGGTCAGACCAGCCCTCGGTCAGACCGGCTGCACACCCTCGGTCAGACCGGTCTCGGAGGAATTTTTCTGAAAATTCTAAAATTGATTTTGCATGTGGATATATGCCTATTGGATCTTCTGGTCGTGTGTCTCAGTACTGGATTCCTAAATTTTTATTATCTTCTAACCCCAGTACTGAGGGTTCGACTTCTGCTTGTGTGTAGGCTTTGGTGGCAAGGAAGGAGAACGTGTGGATCGTGGATTCCGGTTGTTCGCGGCACATGACCGGTGATAAAAATTGGTTCTCCTCTCTAAAGAAGGCATCTAAGGCTGAATCGATTATTTTTGGTGATGCTGCTATGAGTGCCGTTCTCACTACAGGTATGGTTAAGGTAAATGAAAAATTTGAATTGAAGAATGTAGCTTTGGTTGAGGACTTAAAGTACAATTTGCTTTCAGTTTCAAAAATTGTTGATGAAAATTTTGAGGTTCACTTTAAGAACACTGGAAGTAAAGTTTTTGATTCTTGAGGTGATTCTGTGTTGAATATTTCTCGATATGGAAGAGTGTTTAAAGCTAATTTTGAAAATCCTGTTTCACCTGTGATAACATGTTTGGTTGCTAAGTTTGATAAAGATGTGATGTTTTGGCATCATAGACTTGGACATGTTGGTTTTGATCATCTCACTAGGTTAAGTGGTTTGGATGTTGTTCGTGGTTTGCCTAAACTTAAGAAAGATCTTGATTTGGTTTGTACACCGTGTCATCATGCTAAGATGGTTTCTACTTCATATGCTCCTATTGTTTCTGTGATGACGGATGCACCGGGACAGCTATTTATACATGGATACTATTGGTCCAGCTAGAGTGCAATCTATTGAAGGAAAGTGGTATGTGTTGGTTATTGTTGACGATTTTTCTCGATATTCTTGGGTTTTCTTTATGGCAACTAAGGACGAAGCTTTTCAACACTTTCGTGGTTTGTTTCTTCGATTGGATCTTGAATTTCCTGGTTCTTTGAAAAGAATTTGAAGTGATAATGGTGGTGAGTTTAAAAATGCTTCATTTGAACAATTTTTCAACGAAAGAGGTCTTGAACATGAATTTTCTTCTCCTTGTGTTCCTCAGCAAAACGGTGTTGTTGAAAGGAAAAATCATGTTTTGGTTGAGATGGCTAGAACGATGTTGGATGAATAAAAAACACCTAGAAAATTTTGGGCTGAAGCGATTAACACTACATGTTATATTTCAAATCGGGTTTTCTTGAGGTCAAAACTTGGTAAAACTTCTTATGAACTTCAATTTGGACATCAACCCAAAGTTTCACATTTGCGTGCTTTTGGTTGCAAGTGCTTTGTCTTGAAATCTGGAAATTTGGATAAGTTTGAGGCATGTTCTACCGATGGATTGTTTCTTGGTTACCCCGCACATACTCGTGGCTATCGTGTACTTATTTTGGAGACTAACAACATCGTTGAGACTTGCGAAGTTTCTTTTGATGAGGCTAGTCCAGGTACTAGACCCGATATTGCAGGTACACTGTCACAGGTTCAAGGGGAGGATGGTCGTATTTTTGAAGACGAGAGCGACGACAACGACGACGACGAGGTCGGCTCGGCCAGTCAGACCGGGCACCAGGCCGGTCAGACCGGCACAGGAGGTGCGGTCAGACCGGACAAGGTCGTCGGCTGAGGGTTCTGTTGATGCTGTTCGAGATGGTCCTCCGGAAATTACTACTTCGACCAGTAATGATACAGAACGTGGATCAACTTCAGAAGTCGCAGCTCCTTTGCATATTCAACGACGACATCCGCCGGAACAAATTATTGGTAATATAGGTGAGCGGACTACAAGGTCTAAGGTAACGACTCATGATGTTTGTGCAAATTCCGCATTTGTTGCTTC